>NW_010972809.1:8509519-8509770 GCF_000737465.1 Haliaeetus leucocephalus | reverse complement strand
AGCCGTTGGGGGCGCAGGGCCGCCCCCAGCCCCGCGGGCTCGCTGCGCCCGGAGCGGGGAAGCCCGGGCGAGCATCACCGAAACCAGGGCCTCCCTCCCGGCCCGCCCGGCCGCGCTGCGGCGGGGAAGGAGGCGCGCCCCGAGGGAGCGGCGCAGCCACCGTCTCCCTCCCTCGGCCGGCGGGCGGGGGGACCCCCCGAAGCGGCAAGGGAAAACCTCTCCCGCCCCCGCCTTTGGTCGTTCCGCGGGCG
>NW_010972809.1:8509077-8509509 GCF_000737465.1 Haliaeetus leucocephalus | reverse complement strand
GGGCGAGACAAGGGGGGGGGGGGCCCGCGGGGAGGGACCGCCGCCCCCGGCGACCGCTGCGCCTCGCCCGCGCACATGCACTCACGCAGAGGAACAACGACGAGCGGCGTTACCTTGTTCATCCCATTCCCCATGGCTTAAAGCGACCCGCACGCCAGCACCGCGGGAGGAGCCGTCGGCTGCCGGCTTAGCGAGCTGCCGGCGGCGGGTCAGCGTGCATGGGACAGTGCTTGCCGGGGGTGACTGG
This sequence comes from Haliaeetus leucocephalus, assembly GCF_000737465.1. Classification (NCBI taxonomy): domain Eukaryota; kingdom Metazoa; phylum Chordata; class Aves; order Accipitriformes; family Accipitridae; genus Haliaeetus; species Haliaeetus leucocephalus. The sequence goes on along the minus strand of NW_010972809.1, from coordinate 8,509,262 downwards.
GGACGAGCTAATTGTTAATGAGGGACGGCCGCGGCTCGGCCGTCGTTGGGAAGGGCGAGGCGCATCTCCCCCCGCCCTGGCCGGGGCTCTCTCCTGCCCGCCGGGCGGCTGGCTGGAGGCGGGTTATCCGCTCGGCCGCCCCCGGGAGCGGCCAGCCGCGGGGCCGCGCCACCAGGAACTGCCTC
>NW_010972809.1:8460027-8508817 GCF_000737465.1 Haliaeetus leucocephalus | reverse complement strand
GGGATCGGGATCGGGATCGATCATCTCCGTCCTCCGCGGGCGCCGCCCCGGCTCCCCGGCACCAACCGCCGGCTGCGCCCGGGGAGGGCAGGTCTGCGGCACCCCGCGCTGCCCGCCTGCCTCTGCGGTACCGAAACCGGTTTTGTTTCGGCTTCCAGCGGGCCGCGGCGGGTGCGGCGGCCCGCCTGGCGGGGGGCACCTGGCCTCGGGCTCGCCCTTGCCAGCTTGTTCCTCTCCAGCGTGCCGGTGCCCGGGTGTTGGGCCGAGGAGAGGCGCTTGGCTGCAGGCGCCAGGCCCGGGCTGCACGGAGAGCGGGGCCTCCCCGCAAAGCCACCGGCGCCCCGTCACAGCACGCTGCCGCGGTCTCCTGCGCCGTGATCCCAACCGCGCTGCAAGTACACGAAGGACATTCGTGTCCTTCACTGAGACAGAGAGGAGAAGGCAACTGGTTTGAAGCAAACATCGCAGAATCAGACTGGCCGAGGTGGGAAGGGACCTCTGGAGGTCGCCCAGTCCAACCCTCCTTCTCAAGCGGGGAAGATCAGTCGTTGCAGAGTCTTGGCAGGCATGGCTTCAAGCCATGCTCCCGTCCTTCCAAACCCATGCTTTGCTCCCTAATGCGTGGTTAAACGTGGTGTCACACAGCCCTATCCTGCTAGCCACAGGGGTGTGTTTTGGGGAGGTGTGGTGATGGGGGATTTGGTGGTTAGTGAAAGAAATTTACTCCAAAGAGTTAATATAATAGGGAGTACAGGCAAGGGCTTAAGGGATACACACAGTTTAAATATGCAGGGATATTACTACATAAGATCTCTCCCATTAACCAGCCCAGTAACACCCCACAAAAAAAGTGAAATCCTTAGCAGCTCCAATGCAAAACAAAGCAGCATGCTGCTGTGCAGCCACCACCAGATTCCCTATGCATTTATACATGCATCAGTGTGAAAAAGTGATGTCAAGATGTCATTTGCTGGGCACTCTTCAGTAGGACTGGGCAAGCCAGGGGCATCTGCAGCCCAAGGTAGGCGGTATAAGAGTGAAAGATGGAGAACAGGATAAAATCAAACAGGCAGTAAAGCCAGGCATCAAATAATTGATGGATGAATAGATGGATAGATGAGTGATGGGGGACTCTTATGTAGAGGCAGTGGTTACCAGCACAAGCAAACTCTAAAGGAATGATTTCACAACCTCCAACTGCAATCAAACTTCAGCTGTTGCCAAAGAGGCGGTCGCACATCCTCCACACTACCCTCAACAGTCCCTCTGTGCCCCGTTCCTGAAGCAACCCTTGACACCTGTCTGACCCAACACTGAACTCCTTCAGAGAACGAACCCCATGGAAAGCTCCCCGTGGGGTCAGACCAGCACACACTGACACAGGGAGCAGGACCAGCCACCTCAGCAGTGGCTTGTCGTTGGGTTGTCATGTCTTCAAAAACTGGTGCTGCTCCCACGGAAGCCAATGACACACTTGAAAGCCAACAGAAGTTAAGCCATCGCTTTAACTGCCTAGAAAGCTGGAAGATTCTTCCCTTGAAACAGCCGTGTTGACACCACAGATGCTTAAATTTCAGGGGAAGGGAACACACCTGAGAGCAGTGCTGCTGGAGGAGCGCAGCCCAGGGCAGCTGAGGCAGGATGGGCTCCCGAGCGGTCTGCAGCTGGCAGGCAGTTTAGCGTCGGCTTCCGTGACGGTGATGTGTCGAGTGACCAGCGAGGAGGGTGCTGGCAAGAGCGAGAGTAACCTCATCCTGGGGTTGTAAGAGGAAAGCAAGCAGCTGGACTGCTCAGGCTAGGCCACTTCTGCTCTATCTGAATTGGGTGGCCCTGGGAGCACTGCTGAGCTACACCTAGCCCAGGTTAGGGGGGGCTCGGTGTGAACTGGCCCCTGCTGATTTCTGCATACCTGGGTCTCCCCCATGGAACCATGCCAGCAGGGCAGCAGTAGGAAGCCAACACATGCTTCAACCTGGAACGTTTGGGATCAGGACCTTGGCTTTACCTCATGACTCCCCCATCCCCAGCCTCTTGGACCTAGCAGTATGCTTGGCCCTGCCTCAGCTCGCGGCAGAACAGGGGAACGCCAGGGAGACACTGATTTTGCTTTTGAACCATTCCTGAACCTCTCCCTTCCTGAGGCTCCACAGAGTTTGGGGACTGTGTCATGTCATCATCAGCCTCAAAAACATCAGAGCAGTCTCTGTAAGGCCACAAAGGATAGCCACCTGACTTAATGCACTGCACTTCTCTCCTCCCTTCCCCCTCCATACTGCTGAAAAGCATAGCAGTGAGCTTTATCACAGATACTGGCTTTAATATTTCATTGGCAAAGCTCTCTAGAATGTAATTTGCTTTATTCTCATGCTGTGCAAAATATGACTGAGGTCCAAACAGTATGAATCACAGCTTGCCATACTGACTACTAAACACATTGTGCCCCCAAAGTAAAAGAATTCCTTGTCAGCAACTCTGGCAAGTAGTTTCTTTTTGTGAGACAGAAGGATAAACAATAAATAATATCCCTGATAACTGCAGGGATCTGTGTTGTGTTAAGAGGTCCATGATAACTGGAAGTCCTTGCGGTCAATATGCTGGAAGTCTGAGCTTGTCAATTCACTTCCCCATAACTCAGTTTCTCCATCTGTAAAATGCAAATAACAATATTTCTGACCTTTGCAAGGAGACCTGAAAAATACTGTGCAAGGGCAATTCATGTGAAATTGTTATGTACATATCTGTATATATACAGATGGAATACATGTATATCTAACTTAGTATCTGACATTTTTCTGAATGGGAAGTGTGATTCTCTGTTTTATTTTCAAGTTTCGTGACTCCCGTCAGGATGCCTACAGCACTTTCCCTTGTTAGAATTTTACTGCATGCATGCAGCTTTTTACAGTGAAAGAGCAAAAATTAGAGTGGGAGAGTGTAACATATCAAGATTAAAAAGCAGTGGGAGGAAATCCACTTCTCTCTTAAACATTTGCCATGATGTATAGTATATCCTTTTCCTCCCCACAGGTCTAGAGAGGGAATACTGATACTGTTGCCAGACCTGTCTCTCTTGCCAGTTATTCTGAAAACAGATCGTTTTAGTTCTTCAGCTGTTGTTTATTAAACTACCACATAATGTATTTATGGGGGCAGGTCTTCAGCAAGCCTAAATCATCATAAGGTGTTTATTCATTGTCACTTCATAGAATCATACAATAGTTCGGGTTGGAAGGGACCTTAAACATCATGTAGTCCCAACCCCCCCTGCCATGGGCAGGGACACGTTTTACTAGACCAGGTTGCTCCAAGCCCCATCCAACCTGGCCTTGAACACTTCCAGGGATGGGGCATCCACAACCTCTCTGGGCAGCCTGTGCCAGTGTCTCACCGCCCTCACAGTAAAGAATTTCTTCCTTATATCTAATCTAAATCTACTCTCTTTCAGTTTAAAGCCATTACCCCTTGTCCTGTCACTACATGCCCTTGTAAAAAGTCCCCCTCCAGCTCTCCTGTAGGCACCCTTTAGGTACTGGAAGGCTGCCATAAGGTATCCCTGGAGCCTTCTCTTCTCCAGGTGAACAACCCCAACTCTCAGCCTGTCTTCATAGCAGAGGTGCTCCAGCCTTCTGATCATCTTCATGGCCCTCCCCTGGTCCTGCTCCAACAGATCCATGTCTTTCCTGTGCTAAGGACCCCAGAGCTGGACGCAGCACTCCAGATGGGGTATCTCCAGAGCAGAGCAGAGGGGCAGAATCACCTCCCTTGACCTGCTGGCCATGCTTCTTCTCTAAATCTTATTCCTTGTGCTTAGTATCTACACTGTTTTTAATATTTTGAAAGTCTGTTTTAAAAAGCAAGCTATGCTGAGATGACTGGACTGAATAAATTAACTCAGAAAATAAGAGCAAAAAGCTCTTGCTGAATCTCATAGCTTTCAGCAACCCTGAAAAGAGATCACTTTAGCATGGCCTGTAATCCTACAAATCTGGGGATTTTTCTAGTTCTTTGTATATGATGATGATAAATGGAGTAATCCCCACTTCTTGACTTTGCATGCAAATGTATCTGGCAAGGCCAAGTCTTCAGCAACAGCGATCGTCTTCTAGGCAATTGCCTGAAAACTAACAAACAACCAAACTGATACCGAAACTGAACCTTCTTAAAAATTAGAGGAAACTTCTGCTTTGACAGTACGTTGAGCTTACTATGTTAAAAATAAGTAAGTAAATACTCTCTACTTCTTATCTTTTGATCTCACTTTCTGTAAACCCTCAGCTCACATTCAGCCATAGGCAGAAGGCATGTCAGCTATCCATGATCTGTCAGGAACTGATAAGACCTGGGCTGGGTTCCCCTGAAGCGGCGTCACAACTTGGTTCTCACAGCTTGGTTCTCAGAGGTGGCAAGAAGAGAGATAAAAAGGATGATTGGTCAGAAATAGCCAGTGGAATGGTTTTCCTCTGAAATGGAGTGATTTGACAGAAAGAAACTGTTTCACCAGAAATAAATAACGAAACCTTAAAATTCATAAATAGCACTGGGCTTGTTTTCTAACTGTGGTGAGAGGGAGGTCAATGGAAGGGAAAGAGCTTGGAGGATTCATTGCCCTTTCTTTTAATATTTCTACTTGGTAATAAACATTGCTAAAGCATTCCAAAGCCTGTTTTCTGGATGGAAGAGATAGCACCCTGATTAACTGCAGTGTATCCACAGAGCAGAATTCATTCATCATTTGATAAATTCATGGTCTTAAGGCCAAATTTGGCTTTTATTATGTCACTGTGAATCTGCAGTAACTTCATCAAAATGATGTTGCAGCAAGCTTTAAGTCCTGAAACTGAAGGGAGTTACCACTGTGGTTTAACTTCAGCAAAAATCAGCTTTCAAGAAGCTGCTCTCAACAGGCAGAGTAGCTGGAAGACCATCATCTCCTTCTGCCTCATACTCTTCTTGCTTCCCCTTCCATTAACAGATATTATCAACAGAATATGGAGTATGCCAGGATGAAAGGGCTGAGCCAGCAGATGAGGCCAAAGTGGCACAAGGGAGGGCTTCGCAGAAGGCAGGTCTCAAAAATAAAGGAACCAACAATTCAGACAGGAGGAACAACGCTAGAGAATGGCTGAGAAAAGCGTATAGGATAATTTAGATGTAGGTTAGCTGCCATAGCAACCATGTACCAAATTACTGCACTTCTGTGTCTCTAAACCTGCCAGCAGCTACTTTTGTTTGTATGTACTTCAGGCTTTAAAGAAAATGAGTCCACCTTAAAACTCATGATGGTTTGCAAATGAAGTGCAGATACTGGGATTGCTGTGGGGTGCTGGGTTTAAACATTTAGAAAACAGGAGACAGAAAAAATAATAGGCCTTGAAAATTCTGATTTCACTAAAAGTGGTTAAAAAGTATATAATTTCTTTAACATTTATAGCAGTCAGTTCTAACCCTTAATTTATACTGCTTTGACTTGCAGATATTTACCAGGTCAACCTAACACCTTTACCTCCAATGGGTATATAAGAAAGAAGTTGGTCCTAGCAGCAGCTCTATTTATTTTTCACTGTGAGAAATTGCCATGTTATAAAAAGAGTAAGACATTTTCTTGTAATCCAGGATTCTTTGCAAATATGGTAAAATATTAGATCCCTAAAGAATAGAAACAAGGCTATCAAAAAGCATGCTGCAAGGCACATGTATATTATTAGTTACTAAGAATAGTCCATTGCTGAGTGTGAGTGAAAATATCCAAATGTGTTCCTTTGATAAGCTAGGTATGTATTCATTTCTCTGGACACACATTGAAGTGTCCTCAAATGGAAAAATAATGTTATAATAACCTAACCTCTGCTTCCAGTTCATATACATGTAATCCTAGGGGAACACATGGACCCGCCAAAGTCAGCAGGAATCTTTTAATCAGCTGCAGAAGCAGCTGTGGTCAGTGCCAGGAGGTAGTTCCCCATCCCTCCACCATCACATGATACTCAGCATAGACTGTGGTATTCAGTAATCATGGCCTGCCTCCAGCCAAAATGCTGAGCAGAGATCTTTATTTTGATGACATTTTCCCAATAGCATCTGCTTAATGGGATATGTCTTAAGATTTCCTGTGTTTGGAAAACTGAAAACAGTTAAAGCTATAGTTCTCTATTCCATATTTTGTTTTCTCGGCCAAAATCTAAGATAGTAGCCCTTAAATACCATTTATGAAAAACACAATCCAAACACATTTCCAACATACTCACTACATTCTCCAAGAACATTCAGTTACTCTTGAGGCCCTTGCACTGTTGCTTTTACTGGTGGCTTGCTCTTGATACAACAATATTATCATCCAGAGTTAGTTATTCAATTTTCCTTGCAGCACTTTCACTTGTTTTGGTTATTTTGGCCTGTTGCAGTTATCTGTCTGGCCATGGCATGAGAGTCCCTCCAAAGCTGCTTCTGACCTACCTGGTTACCTAGAAAGTCTGGCAGTATGTCTCCAGTGCATCTGGGATTCTGCATGTCAAGGACACTTCACTGGGCTGTCTGTGAGTGGTCTGTGGGCCAGCTGAGAACAGCAGATGAGTGGGGAGCAGAGCACAGAGCACGCTTACAGCCAAGAAACATGCCTCTTTGGGTGTATGGGTGTAAACCACTAAGATGTTCTCAGGTTAAGCAGCAGACTCAGTGCCCGTTGCCTGCCTGCCTTCTGCAAGTTATACTAAAAATATGTTTTCTCTCTAGGTATTGTGGCCACCTGCGATACCCTGAATCGGTATGATTGCAACTACTCTCAGCAACTGTTTAGTACCTTTGGGGATGTGAATCATGTCAAGCCCAGGAAGCAGTAACAATGCCAGGACTTCAAATTCTACTGTTTGCCTCTATATCTGTCTCCCCATACTTCTGCAAATCCTTGTTCTTCTAACATCACCTCCTGCTGAGCACTCTATCTGCTGAGCAAAGTCGCAACTGCTGACAAGCTATTCCATTGATGTGTCCCAGTTAAGTACAAATTAACATCTGATGTTGATATGTAAACCTGTGCTCCACTGCACATGGTGTAAATTCAGGGTTATTAAACTAAGGATATTTTCAGACATTATAATATCCCATATGTCTGTCCAGCTCAACAGGCACAATCATTGGTAAAGTTATGTCACAGAAAACAAGAATTACTAGTCTGGGATGAGTCCCGTTTGCTTTCAGGTTGACCATTCATTGATCTTCCTTTCAACCAGTGTCTTTTTCCAAGGGAAGAACTACTGGAACTGCTGATGCCATCTTCCTTGTATACAGTCTGTTCACTAAACTGATGTCTGTCTCTTTCTGCTCCTGCTGGACACCTTGCAGTTGCAGGATGTAGCTCTTCAAGTGTTTCTGTGATGTTTTGTTGTGGTATTTTGGAGTCCCAGTCAACCCCTGTGCTAAAGCACCAGCAACACCCAGCAAGCTTCTAACCTGTCAAGGGTTAATTCAGGGTCTCCTTGTGGTCTCTTCTGAGGCTTTTTTGTTTGTTCTGATCCTTTGGCCCTTTGTCTGGGACTTGATTACATGCATGACTTGAGACATTGGTTCTCAGGTTGTATACTTCTCTATAGTTTCACTTTCCTTTGTGACTTCAGGTTAGATCTACCCTCTTGAACAGTTCATTTTTCATAAGGATATAAGAGCAGCTGTTCTAGGTCATAGCAAAGATCCATATAGCTCCACATCTTCTCTCAACAGTGGCAAGTAGTGGACACCTATGAGAAACAGGGTGAGTACAGAGGGTTCCTCTCCCTTTTATATCTTCCAGTTTCTGGCAACCAGCAGGTCAGGTTTGTGAGCCAAGGGCACACCCAGTCCCTGGTCTGAATGTTAAGCTGCTTTTTTATGTTAACATTTACAGTGATGCCAAGATCTCTCTACTCCAAGATCTCTTTCTTGAGTGACAACTGCTTATTCAGAACTGTTTGCATTTATCAGGTCTGTCTTTTTCTCATATGCACTGTTTTGTATTTATCAGCATTGTATTTTCTCTGCCAATTTACTACCCAGTCAGTTGATAATCTGAGATCCCTGTGCTACTTTCTCAGGCAGCTTTTTGTTTTTGACTATTAGAAACAACTTTGTATCATCAGCCACCTTGGCTATCCACCATCTCTTCCAGCCCATTTGTGGATGTGTTGGACAATGTACGACCTGGCATGGTCTCCTTCCCCAGCCTTCCTCTTGCAACTTCCTTTAATTGTGAAAAAATGATCAGTAGCTCCCACCTTTGCTTTTCATCCTCTAACCAGTTACTAATCCACAAAAGGACCATCCTTCAAACTAAGGCTTTTTAATGAGCCTTTTGGGGCTTGGGGAATCCTGTGAAAAGATTTCTGAAAAATATCGTTATACAGATGCTGGGGGAAATTGGAATGGGGAGAGGGGTGGGGAGCAAAGAGGTGTATTTGTGTCTGAGAACAGAAAGTTTTTAGTCCTCTTTATGTCTAAGCTTCCCCTTAACCTGAGAAAATTGTGTACTCTGCCAGAGCACTACTTGTGAAAAAGCAGTATATTTCCACTGAAATCCATCTGGCAATGCTGATGACACAGGGTGAATGTTCTGCTTATCAGTAGACTTACTAAGTTTTGTTTCATTAACTCATGTCTTTGAACCTGGTTCTGTAAGCAAAAATACTTTTGTCTCTTCATTGTAAACAATTGTACTTGTTCAGACGAAGTCAAACCCACCTGGAGGGAATGCAATAGTAAAACTCAAGTTAGACTTGGGTAGGGTTAATGCAAATTTACACTGAAGTCCACAAAGGCACAGTCAGGGTTTGTATTTTTACTGCCTAACAGGAACAGCTTATGCTGCCAGTGAAGTCAATGAAGCTTCATCATTGATTTCAGTAGGAACAGGAACACCATTTGTCATAAAGGATTCACTTGACCTAATCTTTTTGTAAATAAAGAAATAAGACATTTCAGGAAATTTCACAGTGTCTTTTTTCATTTGATTATTATTTCACCTGCTTTGATGGTTACTTTATTTGTTGTCTGGCAGAAAATGAAACTCATTTTATACTCTTTTAATATCTGAATAGAGCTATAATGCATGTAGATGGGCTTGTATTTAGGAGTGGTGCCAACACTGAGTAATTCTAATATATTATATAGTTGATAATATCTGACCAAATATTCTAGAATACGTCACTATAGAAATGAAGGTAGGTTTCCTGTGTGGCTTACAATATCATACTAAAATACAAAAGAAACCTGACTGGGTTTCAGTTATGAAATAATAGATACTGAGCCATTCTCAGATTTGCTCCATATTGCCAAAGTGTTTAAGCAGGTGTGTTTCACAAAGTTTGTGAAACAAAAGCTCAGCTGAGAGCAAATCAACATTAGGAAGCAAAACCAGTGCTGAGTGATAGTGCTTAAAAACTGAGAAACAAGAGTGGTTTTAAACAGCAACTGAAAAGATGCTTTGATGTTTTTTAAAGCACTCCCTTATACTCTAAAAACATGTTACAGTTTTCTGCAGTTATGTACAAGACATTGTATCTTATATTAGTGTTAACTTCTGTAGTTTGGATTTTACCCATCAAACATTAACTTTTTTCTTGTAATATCAGCGTGTCAGCAGTTTTTGAATATTAGGAAAACATGTTCATGAACCTAATTGCTAAAAACCATTATTTTTTTTTCCAGAGCATTATCTTATATATACAAATGGGGAAAAATGGCAATGAACCTAAAAGCCTTAGTATCTTTGCATGACCAGCAACTATCCTGTTAATTTGTCGGAATAGGCAAACCCCTTTGCAGTGAATGCAAGGGTAGGCCAAATATTGTTTGCTGAATTCAAGTGATATCTGTAATCAATATCTTAACTCAACTTCAGCTGAGAAAGTACCCTTCCCCTGCACTGCGAGCTGAACACCATGCATAACTAGAAGTGGTGTCCCTCTGAAACATGACAAGGCTCAGCAGTAGCACAGGCAGAACTATTTGGGTCAAAGACTGCTATCAGAGGCAAAGGTAGACAACATGACCTGCGGGGAAATTAAGAAAATCTTAAGAATTCGAGCTGATTTTACTTAAGTCCCTAAAAGCCTTGAATTAATTTGAGTTCACAGAAGGCAAGTCACTTCATGCCTTAAAGTGTACAGAAGCCTTTTGACAGCAGGGCTTGTATTGTGTAGCTCTCTGACATGACTTAGGAAGATAAGACATGAACAATGGAGAGTTATTAACATGAATAATATTCCATGCAAATTGGAAGCACCACATAACAATAGGATGGCTGTGCCTTAATGGCACCAGGTTGTCTGCAGGGCTGAACACAAAATATCACAGTAGGAAAGAAATAAAAAAGACAAAAGCTACTAGAACAAAACTGCTTTCAGAAATTTGCTGGAGCAGCTGCACCACAAGATCCCTTTCCCTGGAAGTGGTTCCAGATATTCAGTGCCCAGAAAACATGCCTGAAAAGCCAGAGCTAAAAACAACTGCAGGTTTGCTAGACCTGAAGAAGTTCATTAACCCAGCACGTGAATCTAAACACCTTCACCAGATTCACCTTCATTCCACATCTTGGGGTCAGCAGGATTATGACGGAAGTATTTGCAAAAGGCTAGCATCTATATTAATCAAATATGTTGGCCTCTTCAATACAGGAAACAGAGAAGCAACTTAAAGAGGTGAGCAAATTAACATTTCCACACGTCACTTTGCATTGTCTTTTCTGAAAGAAGAGTCTTCAGTAGAAGAGATATAGGAAGGAGGAGGTTTAGTGGAAGTTGTAGGTATTGGGATACATGTCCCCTGGGGTAGGTAGTTGCTGCTGTGACTTTCCCAAGACGTACTTCTGCTATGTGTGTTGCTATGGCTCACAGTGGAGCAGCAGAGCTGGTGCTAGTCCAGGTGACAATAGCTTATGCTGGTCGAAATACCAGTCCCAAGAAGCTCAAGGGGAAAAAAGTTCACACAGCAATCAAAGAGGTAGCAGCTGTTCCACTGGCTCTTTTGTCCTCTCCTTGCTGAAGCCTCCACTTACACATAACTGACACCCATAGAAGTGATTACACAGAAGAAAATTATTTCCATTTGACATTTTGGTGGACAATCTGTGTATCAGCAGGATGCTCTCTGAAACACACAGACCTCTTTAGCTTTATTCACTCCGACAGTGGGGATTATTTTAGAACACAAGTGACAGGAAATAAGGTTTTCTGCAGTTCATCAGGAAACAGAACAAGGCAAAGCACCGACTCTCGAGGAACAGGAGCTATGACATCCTGTGCATGCTGCACATTCAGTGCCTCTCTGCCTCTAAAAGAAACTTGAAATAGACCTTGCATAAGAGGGGTTGATTTTGCTGAGTCAAATCAAACCACTGTATGTCTCTGTCTTCAAAAACTCCCAATGTAGTTCATGTTCTATTGGAAACCAAAAGGTGACAGTCAGCCAGCTCCGGTCCATCAAGTGCAACATTCACTGAAATCAATAAAGCTGTATCCCTTGCCCCTAAGTCTGAAAGTTTTCTGACAAGTTGCTGACATAGAAGAGGTCACTCAGCCATTTCTAGTACTGTGGATGGACAGAAGGAAGGAAGGAAGGAAGGGATTGATTCCCTCAGAATAAGATTGCTGTATGTCAATGTTTGGGAAGTCTACATTGCTGCTGCCTCTGTGAGCCTTTCTGTGATAACACAGAGGATTTTGGTCTCTGTGCTATTAGTCTGGCACCTTCAATGCATACTTGATTCTCTGCTGAAAACTTTGATGCTAAATCTTAAAATCAAGAAGCTGGTTTCCTCTGCCCATGTGGCAAAGCCAGAACGAGGAAGAAAATATAAATTTGTTTTCTTTATTCTGTTGCAGTGATGAATCATTACTCAATCCAACAACCAAAGCACAGGTTTTCTGTATATGTGGAAGCAAGATTACCCTGTTTCTGCAGTACATATTTATCCAACTCTGCTGTTATCCTTCCCCTTAATCTTTGTCCCTCACTCATCTCACCATTCCTCCCAGTCCCCTTCTTGCTCCCAAATCACAGCTCCAAGCCTTACTATCTTTCATTCTCTAGAGACCAAACTGCAGAAGAATAAAACATGAAGGGTAGATGGGTCAAACACTAGTTATAACTGACTGCTTGCTTCACTTTTTATGAAAGTCTGCCTTTTACCTTTATTTCTGCCCTCCAAGAATCTGGGCTTCAGCCACTGAGAATGAAAGCAACCAAGCAGAGGAGTTTGATTTTGGACCTTTATTCCAGAGGAGTGGATGAATTTTTCTGGCTAAACTGGTTTCCAGTATAAAACTAAACTTTCTAAACCAGCTTATGGGAAGAAATGGATGAAGAGAGATGAGAATGAGTATTGTTAAAACTTTAATGCTTTTACCACCAAATTAATCATTTTTCATGAAAATAATATATTATTTAAAATTAAGCAAAATTTCTATGGGGAAAACACATCTCAAGTTAGTAAGCCTTCCTTCCAAACTACCTGTTCATCTGGAAGCTTTGGAGCTTGAATAATTCACAGGTATGTATATTACCACAAGTGTGGAACATGCTGCTGTGCAAGATACAGACTCAGAAGACTCCATCATGGAAAAGAGGCGGCTGACGGCTGACGAAGGATGTGTTTAGAGATCTATTGAAGTAGGTGCCTTAGGGAAAATGAATAGGTAATGGCTGTCCCTATTCTCTCCTCCAATACAAGAGCTAAGGAGCCTCAGATAAAACTTGCACAGAGCAGGCTGGAACAAAGGAAGTGGTCCTTTATACATTGAGCTAAACTGTGGAAATCCTTGCTGCAAAAGAATGTGTGTACAAAAGTGCTGTATGGGCTCAATAAGCAACTAGAAAAATCCATAAAGGATCACTGAATAGAAAAGCCTTTGGCAATGGAAGTCTATGAGCTACACATTACTGAAGGCCAGAAAAAGATTATGGAAAAGTTTCACTATATCCTTACCTTACCTTTTAATTCCCCCCTAAGCATTTGCTCTCAGCCACCATTGGAAAAGGGCTAAAAGGACATTCCATCTGACCAGTCTGACCAGGCACAACTGTCCTTTAACTTTGACTCAAAATAAGGATCTTTTATATACAGCAGTATCTACTGCTCATTGAGCTCACCAAAGGTATTGTTCAGCTTTATGAATTCAACCAGACTTAACATCTCAAGGGCAGTTCTACTCCGTAAAGTGCTTCCCGTAATGGGGTTTTGTGTTTGTCATCTTCAGTATTTCCCATCATAAATATGCTTATTTTCACGTGTAACATGATAGCGTAAATCCAGCCTGATCTCTAGAGCTCGAGATAGCTTCTTTCCTTCTCAAAATTTTTCTCCAGAAGATCATATTATGTCCCTTAATATTCTCTATGCAAACTCACTGCTTTCAGAGTGACTGGAGTAAATGTGAAACAAAGGAAGTGCTCCTGTACACGTTGACTCAAGCTGTGGAAGTCCTTACTGCAAAAGACTGAACTTTTTCACACAGAACTGAATCAAATATCGCCTCCTTCAGTTGGTCACAACTACAAGCTGGGCAGAGATAAAATCAGGGGAAAACCCCTTCTCTGCTCACCAATGCAAGTGATGATGTCAGCCGTTCCTACAGAAGGTGGAATTCTTTCATGGTAACTTCAGAACAGAGTCACATTTAAACTGGCCTTTAGGTCTTCTTGGCTTTAGACACAGATCGCTTTTTGGTGAGCCTTCAGTGTGACCCTATCATGATGTTAGTTTGGTAGCTGACCAGAGCGAAGGTTGCTATTTCAGCAAAAATGCAGGAGAAATGGTAACAGTTATGTGGGCAGCAGCAAAGTCAGAAGCACTACACTTCTTGCAAATGAAAGACAGGTCTTGAAGTTACTTCTAGATTAAGAAACAGAAGAAAACTGTCCAGTTCCTGAGACCAGGTACCCACCTTAGCTGCATCCTAACAGCAGCTTGACTGGAGTTTGACCTCAAAACACAACTACTCCTATTTCACTGACACCTTGGCACTGAAGCCTAGATGCACAAACTTGTGAGGAACTACAGCGCACTGCAGCAGGTAATCTAGAACTTACACAAGGTGCAAGTCTCTCCCTAGGACCTGAAATGTATACTTCTACTATAAATTTTACTTACTAGCTGAATAAATGTCCAGGTTGCTGTTTAGCTGAAAGGCTGCTACATACATACTTTGCATGCTTGTTGTGTACTTGTGACATTCAAGCTATTGTTTCATTATTTTGTGGTCCCCTGAGACACCCTTTGATAATAAAGTAGTTCTGCCTTGCCTTGGGCAGGGTGTCACTCTACGTGTGTGGCACAGAGGTGAGAAAATGGAGTTGGTCCAGCACCTACACAAGGACACAGCGTTACTAGATTGTGAGATATAACTCCTAGTCTCAAATATTATTACTTATGCATTTTTTCCATCACAGTTAATATTCTGAGTAGTTTCAATTGTCATCTCTGGGTAGAATTTTCAAAACCGCAAAGTGTCAGCCTGACTCTGCTTCCACCAAAATCAACAGCATTTTTATTTAGTTTGGTTTTGGGTGATGCTTGCACAATATGAGGCATTTCATCTTGTATTTTGAAAGCCAAAAAGAACCTCCAGACAGAAGACCCACTGTTGAAGGCATTCTGGCCTTAATTAAAACCTCCTTGTTAATTCTGGCTCTCACTCCCCAGAATATTTTAAACATTAGGAAAGGTATCTGACCATGAACATTTCAGATAGATGGGGACATAAACCTGGGTTAGAAATATGGGCAGGTCAGCCATTGAAAGAGATAACATCTGCAAAATCACATAAGAATTAACTGTCTATCTACCAATAGTTCTCTTATCCCTAGAGCTCATAGGAGTTTTTTAGAAAAGTCTCGACTCTTTCTGTGCCATACTTCAAGGGCTTATACAAAATTGCTTTTGACCTGCCAGTCCTGAGACCTCATTCACTGACAACTTCTGGCACTTTATCCTAATGCTGAAATCATCCTTTTAAAATTAAATGGTTGTACCATTCTCCAACATCCAACACGGTCCTCTAGAGTTTCACGCCTGGTCACAGGGAGGGTGGTTAAGCACGCAAACAGGTGCCCAGAGAGACTGTGTGTAACCAAAACCCAACTGGGCAAGGCCTGAGCAACCTGATCTGACTGTGACATGCTCCCTGTTCTGAGCAGGAGCTTCGGCTAAGTGACCTCCAGAGATCCCTTCCAACCTCAATTAGTCTCGGACTCAATGATTCTGCTTCTTTTTTCCTTATATCACTTACTGCTAAGGGATCTCACATAAAACCGCAGCTATTGTAGCTCTCCCCTGCTAGCCTTAGCCTTTCACAATTTTTTTCCCTGGACCTTTCTTCTGCCATCCCAATGAATACCCTGTTTCAGTATTTTCTCATGGTGTCTAACCGTCAGCTTTAATGGCAACATAAACAGAACTTTAAGCCTTTTCTCCAAAAACTTTCTCCACAATCTCAGTCATCAAGACAACACAAACATCTTCAGCTCAGTCTCACTGTTATGTGCCATCTTTTACTTATCCAGCTCTGTAAATCTACATATTCAGGCTGTATCTAAACATTGCATTTTCTTTGTACATCAGATCTCTTACACTCATCCCTTCCCTTCAGTCATCAGGGATCTAAGATAGGGATCCAGAGATCTGAGTTTTATATTTGGTATTATATCTACTTCTATACATAATTTGGGGGTGGGAGTGGGGCGGTCTGCAGTCTTTGATGACTCACTTAAGATATTCTACAGTACCACAGATTTTTTGCTTTCCATTGTTTTTTCTTTTATATATTAAAAGAGTTAATCTCCTCACTTAATTAAAAAAGATAATTTCTGTAAGATAAAAATGAAGATTAATTCCATGATCTTAGCTTTCCTTCCAGTTCTCATGTCCCATCTTTATTATTGGATGACAGGAAAGGTGGTAGCAAAGATACTGGATTTGAGATTCATAAAACTTGAGATCCAATAACTTGGGGTTATTTCCTGCATTTCAGTAGGTCTACAGCGCAGAACTTCGTATGAATTAGTTCAGAGACAACAGCAGTTCAGCTGGAATACATGTCTAATTTACATTGTGAAAGAAGAATTCTTTCTTTAAAGCTACCTTTGCTATCTATTTACCTATTGAAGTCTAAAGGGTAAAGATATCCAAAGACTATGCTAAAAATTGCACCTGAGGAAAATGGGGATAACACTATTTCCTCCCTCTTAACCCTTCTTCATCTGCTTATGCTGATCTTAACATCTTTGCAGCCAGGATTGTATTTTATTATATGTTTCCAAAGTATAACTGGTCATCCACTCTTTTGAATGAATGTAGGGATTTAAGCAGAAATTAAGAAAAACACCAACAGGTTTTACTGCTTCATTTTTTAAAGGGCAGCCTTTTAAGAAATGCATCTTTCCTTATGCTGCAGCCTTTCAGAAGACATTCCTACTTTCTAAGAGAACCAATGAGATTAACTTTTGTCATTTCATCTCGGTCCTGTAAGTAAGGCTAGGAAATGCAGCTGAAACTAAAATCTTCCATACAGTTTCTGTTTTCTGTGCATATTTTTGAATATCAGGTGACATATGTGGGTGGGGGAAGTTCAAGATTAGCCTTAATCAAATCTCAGCTTTTGCTGGAACTTCCCAAAGCCTTTCTCACCCTTTGCTCCTGACTGAAACATTTTGCTAGTTTTGGGTGCATTCCAATTAGAAGTTAAAATACTTGGGTTTGGTTTGTTGTCTTGCAGTGTTCCAAGTACTTCCAAGTTTCGTTTCATCATTCAGATCTATCCCTTTAGTCTTCCATCCTGAAGTTAGCTCTAAAATGTTACCTCTGTATCTGAGATACAGAGCACATTCAAAGAAATCTTCTGGTGATTTCCAAAAGACTTTTAGTCTGAATAAGGAAGAAAAAATTGATCTTCTACCACAGGCAATGGAAACGAAATTTACAGGACTGAAGCAGACTGAACCCATACTGACAGCAGCCTCTTGATACCATTTTAGAAAGAAAGATGAAAGATAGCTTCACTATTTTTCTCTGTAGAAAGATCACTCATTCCAGTAATGATCAGCAGAAGAACTTTCTAACATAAGAGGGTGAGTTCATAAAGTGAGAGTTGGAGAGTGAACAAATAATCCAGAAAAAAGTAAACTCTTTTAACCATCTTTCTCAGATGAAAAAATTAATCTTCATAAAAGGAAAATGTAAACTTAGAGCTCGAATTTATGATCAGAAAGAAGGTACCTGTGGAAAGAGGTTCATTTCACTCAAAAAAGCCCAGTGGGGCAAAAGTGTTAAGATGAGTCCTTACAGCTATCTAGTGTCTAACAGAATGACTCTCCTTTCTAGTTGAGAACTTTAAGGATGTTACAGAATATGTGCTAAATCATACCAGAAGCCATCAATTTCTTTCAAGTGATAACTGATTAAATATGCTGTGATTTTCCTCCTCACTTTAGCTTGCTTTCAGTTGCTCATGCCTTTTCTTTAGCTTTCTCCTCCTTCTCACCTCACAAGTAGAAGTTTTTATCTGCTCTCCTCATTTAACATCTTCTCTTGCCATCACGATCTTTCCCTATTCCAGCTCCTGGTCTATTTTGCACCTCCTTGCATCACTCCCTCTCTCTTTTTCTTAACCTTTTTTTTCCTGTCTGTTTCTCCTCCCAACACAAATAACCTTGATTATATTCTATCCTTAAGTCTGCTACTTCTACAGCTTTTTGTCTCTCATCTCTGTTGGAAAAAGATTCATCAGAGAGAACATAAATATAATTTTTTTTAATAAGGCAAAATGCCTAAAGTTATGGCCAATATTCATATACAAGAAATTGATACAAGTATAAGTAGCAAATTTGTCTCTCCAAAATCAGTGCAATGTTAACATAGCTCTTCCTATTGATTTTAAAATGTATTTTTCTGATTTCTACCCATTATTTCTAGTTGTTAATTTCCAATATGGGTGTTATTTTTCTTCCTTTTCACCACACACCTTTATTAGTTTGGGTTTGTTTTGACTAGTTTGCATTGCATTGGTAAGGGGTTTGGGTTGGGTTGGGTTTTTTTACCAAACCAGCTACTCAGTTTTTATTCTTTACATGCATTTTTGCTTCTTTCGACTAATTTATCCTATACTACCAGTCTTTTCCCTTAACTAGCTACAGCTGTTTCCTGCAGGCTTTATATTTCCAACATGGAAGAGCTCTTTCTTTTAGAATTATTCAGCAATGTGGTCTCACGTAGCAAGTAAACCTAACTAATGATTTCAGATACTCCAGGTGTATTGAACATGGCACCTATAAGCACACTGTCTAGAGTTGTTTTTCTAATTACATCTCAGGCCTCCTCCAGTTCGGTTCCCGGCAACTGAATTCAACTAAACTATTTTCACCATAGTCTGTAGTGACTTCTTCTTAACCGAAGCTTACAATTCTAGTGCTGCAGTCTTCCCATTCTTGGTATGCCCGTTGTTCTTGACGCAACTACATCTTTTCTGAAAATTTGACACTCATTGGCTTCAGGGTCTCCATTCTGTCCTAATTCTGTTCCGCCCTCTATAACAGCTCACAAAGCTGTTTGGAGGCATCTTTGTTCCACTCCAGCGCTCCAAGGCGGGGGGGGGGGGGGGCGGCGGTGTTCTGTCAAACCCTGGGTTTGGTTCCCTTCTCTTCTTCTGCCCCTTATCTCTGAATAATCACTCCCCCAGTGCACTTAACAACTTCATGCTCATCGCTTACAAATCCACATTTCCACTCTAGGCATGAATCATTTTAGCCAAGCTAACAGCTCAGCCTGTCTTTCTGACAACCCACTGTAGATGTGTAATGATCAGCGTAAGCTTAATATTCTCCCCCAGTGATTTCTGTTCCTAGCTTTGGCAACACAGTCTTGCACCATGCAAGTGTTTCAGCAAAGACAAACTATCTACCATGATATTTTTATTTAATCTCCTTTCTTGAGACATCTCTTATTCTTGCTTTTTTGTCATATTAAGTATAACCCTACCAGTCTTCTGTTTGTAGGACCTGTCACAATCTAGCCCTAATCTACTTACTGCGTTGTTTGCTATTGAAATGCTGAGTATGAGAGGGTCCTTCCAAATAACTTGTGATACAGCCACCTGTCAAATTTGAGATCTACACCTTTGTATTTTCTTCTATCCTACTTATGTGCACCTTCATGTTTCCCTTTAAAATGCTCCTTTGTTGTGAGTCCTAAAAACCTATGCTATAGTGAGATCAATTCAAGTTTCCTCTTCCTTACCAGACTGTGTTCCTCTGTTACCTTTTTGGATTACTCTTAGATTATAAACTCTAAGGGGAGAGAACCACCTTGATAGCAATGGGGTTTGCAGTACCTGAGTAAAAATTCTAATTTTAATAGAAATCTATGCAAATTAATAAACAAATGAATAAATAATATGTTGTTCTTTTATTTATGCTATGGTACTCTATTCTTATATTCCTAAACACTATAACACTTCTGTAAATTACACATTTTCCAAATAAAATTTCCTTCTAAAGTATCCTGGCTGAAATTTGTAAATGCTTGCATAATTCAGATGATTGTGTACCAAATTATACAATATAATCACACTTATTTACTAGAGTAGATGCATCAGTAGCTCCCTTATTCCACCAGTCAAATAAAATGAGTATACTGTAAAGAATCTACTACAATGGCAAAGTGTTGCACAAAGCCTACTGCAAATGAGCTTTACTCTGATTTCCAGGCACAACACCATAGAACATATATTTTCAGTCTGGACACCCTGGGAAATCAATAAGCAATAAATAAATACAGTACAAACTAAGAGCTCTGATGAGCTCCCTAACACTTATATCTGAGCAGATTTTTTAAAAAAATTTTTTTATAAATCAGCATCCAGTGCATTGCAGAGATATGTCTACATGGGCCACTACTGGAACACAATATGAGTGCCAGGTGAGGTGATTATGCTGTTGCACAAGCAAAAAAAAGGCTTTCTACACACAGAGATTTATTTAACCAGTGCAGATTCTTGATCTCTATATAAGATTTTACAACAGTATAATTGGAAAGAACCGCTACAGAGGAACATCCTAAAATTGCTAGAAAATAAAAACATGAATCGGCAACCAAAGAACATCTATAAATATATCGTGTAACCACTTACTATACAGAGACACATGTAAAAATTGTAGGAAAAGGTGGCAATGATAGAAATAGCTTAAGTAACAGAAATTGCTACATACTGTACAAACTTCTTAAGAAGCAGAAGTAATTTGACTTTTAGGGTTTTTTTCTGAATTTAAATGAATGAGTCTGCTCTCATTAAATGCTGTGTGGCATGCTATAATTAATGTAACACTACACTCTGCTGAGTGACATACCTGATTTGTTTAAGGAGAAGACAAGGTAAGGAAAATAAAAGAAACCTGTGCTTTTCACCTTTCAGGGAAGTTCTTATGGGATCCAAAATTGATCAACATTTTTATTAACATTTGAATATTTCTTAATACATCTTCTGCTGTCACTTATCTTATAGTTTTCATAAGATGACAAAAAAATAGCACTGTACTCTTTCTAGTCCTTCATCTATAGTAAGATCAAACCACTACCACTTCCATTATCATTCAGCTAGAAAATTATATTCTGGTCTAAAGATCCTGTGAAAGAAATAGAAAAACTTCCATTGGTTTAGATAGGTTCAAAACTAAGGATCAAAAAGACAACTTTTTCTGAGTTGTTCTAGCAGAACAAAAGACTTAAATGGAGGCAAATGTGTATATCAATTCTTATCTTAAACACAGCGCAGGATGATGTCCACAGTTAACTTGACCTAGTGATATGTTAGATCAATGGCATAATGCCAGTAATCAAAATTGGACCTGAAAATAAATATTGAAAGAATGGATTCAACTTCTAGATATATTCACAAGCAGCTGAGTTACACAGCCTGCTTCCTATTGTACTCTACCTGCCCATGTATTCACACACATACAGATATCTTCCCTGCATAACGTCTTACCAGCTTGTGACCTAATGTAGTAGACAAAATTTCTACATTCCAACTAGTGAACCTAAGCTTTATTTTTTAATTCTGCAGACATCAGAGGCCTCTGCTGTTCTTCTTCCATCTGGTGAAATCCTGACATGTTTAGTCAGCTTTTCCCCTTTGCTTTATCAGGCAAAAATTCCCATCACTTTCTACAACTTGCTTTCACCAACTTTCCAAACTCGCTATTTCCAGGGAGTGGGACCAAGGTGGCCAGCTTGTTACATCACGGAACAACTGGCTTAGCTCTCAAGTCTATGTACCTTCCAAGTCCAGTTATGCCTATTGGTGTGCACTGAAGATTGTCTACACAGATGCCTTTGTTTCTCTAAAGCAATTTCTAGGTCCTTTACACCCCTCTCTCCTCTTGTCCATCTGCCTGGGACTCCCCCAGCTGTGGCTGAATGTGGATTTCCCCCTAAATGGGGAAGTTCCCCAGAGCAGACAGGACTCACAGAGAAATGAATGCAAGTTTCCAGTTGTACCAAGCATTGAAAAGATTCCCCAAGGGACTAAAGGAGGGACAATGAATTTCTTCCTTTGAACTACCTCCTCTCTGAATCTTGTGCTCACACTTCAGAAAAAAAAAAACAAAATGCAAACACTGAAAAACAGGTACAAGAATCACAACAGTCTAGCAGAAGATGCCTAGACAGAAGTGGAAGCAGGGATAAAGAGTATCATGCATGCAGATAGGACGTTTCTTCCAAATACTGGTTTTGAGAAAATAGCCTGGGCTTCTGGGAGCTTGACCTCAATAAAGACTGAGGAAAACCTGAGGACCACGTTCTCCTCTCACACTTGAGAAGCAGAGAGAAGAGCTGAAACTCTTAGGAAAGTTGGCCCAGGTAAAAACTTTCAGATCCAGCCCAGGATGTCTCTGGAGGAGGTAACTCAGAACAAGAGGACAGGATAGGCCAATCCAACTGACCTTGGAAGGAGTCTGGCTGTGTCTGCAGATACAGCTTTGTTGTTAATGATGCTCCTTTTGTGAAAATGCTGCCCTACTGCTTAGCCTGATTACAACCCATGAATCCTGTCCTACTTCCAGAGGAGGCAATAGGAGTTTGACTTCAATGGGATCATGAATATTGAGCCCCATACTGTACCAGACATTGTTCTACTGCATTTAGTTTAACCCCACTGAAACATGGACAAGGGCAGGAGATAATCTTTTCCTTTGGTGTTATTTTTCCTCTAGTATCTACTGCTTTGAAACCTCCCCTTTTGTTCCACTCTATACTATGTTCTGTCTTCACAATTCACAAACTTTCTATTCTCCGTATTCTTCTTCTTTCATTTTGGTTTAATGATTCACCCGCATCTTCTTTAGGGTAAAGAACAGCTTAATATGATATGATGTGTGAAACATGGGGGCATTTACAGGAACTTGGAAGCATTTCTACAAACATTCCTATCAAGAAAGGAGTTTTGTAAATCAGACTTCGGGTTTTTTTCAGATAAAGTAGTTTCACAGAGTGTCTTCAGTGGTTTCCCACTGTAGAAAGAAAGAAACTAAAAATAATCATCATTATATCGTAACGGTATGATCTAAATTGTTTCAGAACAATCTTTAATTATCTCAATGCTTTTTGCATCTCATAGTGACATCTTTTGTTTACACTGAAGTAGTGCAATCAATATTCTTTTCTTTGGATCATTACTTCGAAGGGTAAATTTTGTAGCTGCAATTCAGTAGACATACTTTACATAGTATGAACTCTTTCACCCACAACTGCAGTTCTGCCTTTTCTCTTGTGTTAGTGATGAAATGAAGATTGAGACAAACACTGAAATTCATATCTGGACTTGTAACTGAATCAGATCCTGGAGATTCTCACTTGATATCCCACTTCCTTCCTTGTCTCTACACTGCATCTTGAGATAAAAATCTTCTACCAGATCCTTATGCCACAGATACTAATTCAAGCTAAGTTATTACTTTCTCCCCCTATTTTAAGAAGGCAAGAGTGAGAAAGAGCCATAGGGAAAAAAAATCTGTATTAATAGTTTTCTGTGGGTGTCTGTCAATATATCTTGTCATAATCTAAATCAGGGACTGACTTTTATGTGAAGAATATGAAAATGGAAGAAATTAAAAATGAAGAAGACCATGAATTGCAACTCTAATATTCTCTTTTTTTGCATGCACAGATAGTTGAATAATAGCTTCATTACCAAAGAAAAAAAGAACTTTAATCAATCATGTAATCAAAATCCTAGAAGGAAAAAATGCTGTTCAGAGTAAAATAGAGTTATTTCGCTATTTGCACTGAGAAACATATTGTTTAAAAAAAAAGACAATAAAGCAGTAAAATTAATTTCAGTTAGAGACTGGACATGACTTTACTCACACCAGCGTTGCTTGGAGAAACTTGGGTCCAGATTTAATCTTTCACAGAATATTGTGCTCTCCTTCCCTTCAGTTTGATGAAATAAGCAGTGAACAAACAATATAATGAAAAATTTAGACCCATGGCAAAGGAACATGACTCTTATTTGTACTAGGTAGTGCATCAAGATCAATGCACAGGTATCATGCCAAGCCTTTTCAACCGTAATCTGTTTGTAGTCCCTGTCCTAGAGTCCTGGTCCGCTGTGGAATGCATCCAAAATCTCAGTGAAAAATACCCCAGATCCAGGTTGAAATTCTGCCAAATGGCCATACTTTGTTTTACCTCAGTGAATGACCCAAGACAAGCTCTTCAAGAGAGTCAGCCATAAGAATGCACCTTTTGGTTAGCCTCACACATAGCCTGAGGCTATTGTCACCATACTGATCTTTAGCACATAACTTATTCCAAACTGCTAGGCAGCAAGTCTCGGTACTAAAGACCACAGCAAGAGTAAATGCTGAATGATTTTAATCAATTGTGCTTACATTACAACTTCAAATAACTTCTGCCCAGTGTAGCACAGTTATGGGTGAAACCAGCACCTGCTTCTAGTCTAATGCCACTACACCAAAACCCCTTGATAGATCTGACTCTTCCTCTCCACCATCCCCGCCTCTGCTTCCCCCTCTACAACTCACCTTATTCTAAGGGCAAATTCCCAGAGACCTCTGTTCCCCTGTTCATGACTTTCTCCAGAAGGCATCTGCCTGTCGTTAGCAACAAACAAGTATTTATTTTCAGACTTCAGACAGGTGAACCTTTCTTTCATGAGACACAACATGTTGCTTACTCTGGAAACAAGTAGCTGTGTGGCAATGGAAAAGAGTCAGCCAGTATTTTTGCCACTTGAACAAAAGTGCAAAATTGGACACAAGCACCTCCATGTGGAAGGCTGACACCAACAGAAGAAACAGCCACCTTCTCCACTTCCCTGAGTGACTACACTGGACCTGTCAACTGGACTGTGCACAAACCATTTGTACCCACACCCAAAGAGTGGAAAATCTCTACAGTGCTGTGCAAGGTTAAGAAAAGAGACCCCCTTGCAATTATACCTGCATCTCTTCTCTGCTCTTTTTCTGAGTGGGAGTAGTGAGACAAAGCAGAAAGCTGGCTTAGCTCCTGAAAGTGCCAGATGGGCACTGGAGAGAAAGCTTGCCATAAGCTGCAAGTCACAGAGAACAACTTTCCAGGAAGGGAAAGTCCTGGAAACTACCAGCAGGAAAAAATCCTGTGGGAAAAATGAGTCACAGTCTTTTCCAGCCAAAATTGGCCTCACTTCAGGTATCACTGAACATTCATTCTCTCATTCCCCTGAAATGCTGAAGGTAATGCCCAAGTACCAGACACAGATGAAGGTAACCAAGCAGCTTACCATTTTCCAAAACCTTTGTGCTATCTGTATGATGTGCCTTTCCTTCATGTTCATGCCAAACATCTTCTAAAGGAATTCCATTAGCACTCTAGGGTGCATGCAAACCATTTGCTATTGATATAAAACACCAGTCTCTCTACTTGTTGTAGCAGGG
This sequence comes from Haliaeetus leucocephalus, assembly GCF_000737465.1. Classification (NCBI taxonomy): domain Eukaryota; kingdom Metazoa; phylum Chordata; class Aves; order Accipitriformes; family Accipitridae; genus Haliaeetus; species Haliaeetus leucocephalus. The sequence continues at coordinate 8,483,866 of NW_010972809.1, read as the reverse complement.
CTGCAGTGATTTTCAAATCATTTAAGACAGGGAAACGCACCAGATAATGACAGCTATTTAAAGGAAAACCACACAATTTCTACACACTAACCAGCACAAGCATATTCCTCATAGCGCACAGAGGCAAAAGAAAACCTTCCACAGCAGGGCCACTTGTATTTTCTTTGCTACCAATTCAGCATACTTGCCTTTTGACTGATACTGAGAAACTTCTCTTTGCAGCACTGCATTTTGCTATCTTCCCATTACCTCCCACTCGAAACCTGAAGGAAAGCACAAAATGGTATAAAGATGATTCCAAATTTGTGGCATTTGCAAGACATCCAAAGCTATTCAGTTTCTCTTTTGCCATAGACTCCCTCTGAACAGTGCTGGGCAACTTGCATCATGTCTCTGCTCAGCCTAATGCAAGAACAATTTACTTTTTCACATGAGTACATTAAGTTAGTTATATCAAACACTGTGCTAGTGGAGTCATCCAGATACCATAAAACAAACATAAAATTCTGTTCACAACCTTTTATGTGCTCTTCAAAAAGAGAGGCTGGGTCGGGGGCAGAGGTGTTCCCCTGCATTGGGGGCTGAGTGGTAACATTAGGAGTTCTCTATCATTAATAACCTCATCTTGACCTGTGAGTTTCAGAGAACGCACGTGGTGCCTTTATCATCCTCATTGCCTATTGCCTCTCACTTGCAGAGGATGTGGGTGCTGTGGGCTACCAGAAAATGTTGGTAGAATATGTTCCTCTTGCTTGAGAACACATTTTACAGTGAAACTAACCGTTCATGAATAATTCCATACCACAGCCTTGGACCTTGTTCGTATCTGGATGGGAGATATCAAGCAAGCCAAAATGCAAGCGCAACGTTGGGACCTGCACAGGAGCACTCTTGGCTCCGAGTCACCCTTCCTTCAGGGACAATGAGCTGAAAACACTGTGCTACTGCTCTGTGAAGGAGAGAAAACACATCAGGGATCTTCTGTCAGTTTGGGCAAATGTAGGCTGTAAAAGTCAAGTGCGGTGGTCATATTCAGACCATTAGTTATGGATTCCCAGTAGTACAGATTCTAACTGGATCAAATTCTAATTGAAATCAACTTGAAATAAAATTGAAATGCAGTTTCATTCATAACTTTCTTCTCTAGCTGATTGGATACCACCACTGAGCACAGTAAATTTAATTTGTCATCATCCTGTGTATTTGGCAGAGCTTTAGATCCCTGTTAATGAATGGAACTACATAAATGTGAGATGATTCCTTTCAAATTTGCCAGACAACTCCTAAATTTACACAACTAATTGACTTTCCTGCATACTTGCAATATTTTGAAAACCAGTGGAAATTGGGTTCTTGAGTCTCCCAAGTGGTCTCCATGAACTTAAGTTTTCTAGTAATGGGAGACAAGAAAAAAAATTGTTTAGAAAGGGAACTGTATAAGCCCTACAAATAAAAACTGAAGAACTACGGTTCTAAATGGAGGAAAAACCCTCTCTGTAAAAAGCATCTAGGATTCCACCAAAGAGCCAGGGAAGATCCAAGGTCATGGAACCAGTAGAGATGCATTGATTTCAGTTCAAGTTGTTTTTATGTTTTATATCCAGTCAATGTATCAATCTTTTGGACCTCTCACAAAGGAAATATGTATTATATAAATGGAGGGGAAAATGGCTACTTCATCTTTGTGGCGTTAGTCATGTGTAAATATTTAGCAACAAATCCTACTTTGGAAAAAAAAATCAGAATTCTGTGCTTCAGTGCAGTCCTTATATTCTGTCCTTTACTTTTATTACTTATGTGAATACATGCTTTTTATAGAAGTACATACATATGTACATATATTTAGTGACTAAAAGAAAAAGAAGATCACAGAAAATGAAGGTAAATTTACATGACTGGAGATGTAGTGGTTTTACTCTTACATACTAGCTCATTGGAGACTTGGATATGAATAAGCTATGCCTGGCACACCACTGAAGCAAGACAGCAAGCAAAGGTGCTTTCTGTAACATCTATAACTTACCCAGTTCCCTAATTACACTGGGGGAATGGGAGGGATAATGACAGCATGTAGTGATTTTCCTGGAGCCAATGTGCCAGAGGGGAAATTTTTTTCACATGCCTCTAAACAAAAGGTGTCTTCAAGGGTCTAGATTTACTTCACCATCAAGTGGGGACTTCCCTTGATGGGGAAATCCCTAGCTTCTCTGTTATAGTGACTTTCCAGCTGGGTCTGAAAGGGACTAGAGTAGCCCCTACGAATCAGACCCTTGAAGTTAAGTTGAATGAATTACATAAAGTTCAGTGAAAAGATTTCTTAGCACACTGCATCTGTGTAAAAAAACCCACAAGTGGCAGCCCATCAATACACTGCTATTCAATTTCTGATACGTCTTTGAAGTCAAGACTCAATTTCTTATGGTGAGCAAAGAAATGATTGGCGGAAGTCCAATTTGTATAAATTGTAAAGTATCAGTGATACGTTATAACTTCATGCAAAACATCCTTACCAGACTTTGTCCTAGTAACAGTCACAAGTAATTTGAACTGAAGAAAGACCAAGAAAGGAGGAAATCATACTGGTTTAATTTTTTAAAAGGACTATTAGCAAATTCACTAGAAGATAGGGCTGGTCCTTAATAAATGGACATGGTGGGGTTTTGGTACAATTTTTTTAAAATTTTGTTTCAAAATAAATTACTGGAATTTTATTTTAGGCTTCATCCCATGCTTTATCTCCCCACATACTTATAGAATTCCTCCAAACCACAAATTAATTTCTTAACAGACGAGCTTTTTAGCTTTTCCTCTCTCTTCTCAGAACTCAGCCATTCTTACCCGGAGCCACTCATGTTTCAAGGTGGCCAGACTTTACACTCATTGGTAAACTTGAGACATGCTCCTTTACTAGGAAATAATTTTGTCTTCATGCAAAGCTCTTCTAAAGCAGTAGGACAAGAAGAAGGTGGTAAATTTGGTGCAGACAGCATGTTGTAGCATTCTGAGGTAAAATTATGGCTCTCAGTATTTTCTTAGAAACTAACCACAAAATCACAATACAGGTCTGGTCAATTGGCTGCCTTCTAGAAGAGCTGACACAGAATCCCATTTCTGGGACCATGCTGGCCCTGAGGAGCACCCATAGCAAATAGAAGAGTAAAATGAGAACCGTACAGCTTCACTCAATTTCTGAAGAATTAAAGGAAAAGATGGTATGCATAACATCCAGAAGACATAGGAAGGATATCCAAATGGCCAAATTTTGTCTTTGCCAAAGCCCTGGAAAGCAAGGTTCGCTAATGATGAAGGGATGGGTGTACTCAGAGAGGCAGCAGTCGTCAGGGCAACAGCAGCAGTTGCTTCCACCATTCTTCTGTTGCCCCAAAAGCATCTGAAGTTTCTCCTAAGCTCCACCATACCTCATTTCCCAATTCTTCCATCTTTATCTACATCTACCCAGCCTTGACATCTTTGGGCAAGTACTGGCACTGGGCTGGTCCTGGCAAACATGCTGCCTCGGTAAGTTACCACAGTGAACATGGTGGCACTACTCACGTGTGAGACGTTCTGAGCTACCAGCAAGGGAAGACTTTTCTGAACAGGCATGGAAATGAAACAACGTCCAGTCACAGAATACAGATACAAGGAAATGAAGGCTCAAACAGCTCCTGGAGAAAGGGAAGCCCACAGACTAGGTGGTACTTTCATTACTCATAATGTAGTTTCATTATGCATGTGGTCCCTTTGCTTTCTCTCACAACTTCCTTTTCAAAAGCTTGTGCAATACACATGCTAAGATACCACACTACTATTGCATTGGGAGCAGCCTCCACATTGCTGCCAGACTTCTCAGGATCTGTCCCCTTCTGACCCCTTCATGCAGCCTCCACTATTTTTGTTGCACTTTATAAGCGAGCTCAGTGTCTCTTCTGAGTCCTTCAGTATAACCCTCAGCAAGGCAAATATAAAGTAAGTCAAACAAACCCCAAGGTATGCAGCAGGACTTAGGTACTACTATAGCAGCCCAACAGAGGAAGGAAGGAAGCACAGGACTTTTAAACGACTTCTCCTTTTTCACAAGGTCTTCCTGTGAGGGCTTTTGCAGGCCAGCATTGTAAAGTGAGTAGCTACAGTAACAGGCTGCAGTCTGATGCAATCAATTCACTACATAGGATTTTCAGACTCATGGAGTTCAGTATTAAGTTGGGTACTTTGAAAAGCTTGTTATTGTAGGCTGGTTTTTTTTCCCTAGTATTTACATGGAAAAGACACTATACAACAGAGCTGAGCTCAACTCCTCTACAACCGTTTCTCCATAAAAGCGGTGACTGACAGAGGTTGTGAAATGTCTTGGTTTTGTTTGTTTTGTAATAGAGACTTTTTCTGTTAGATACTTTTTCTGAATATGGCTTCATTTCCAAGGAAGAGTTTTGGAATACAGACACTGAAATATAACTTCATTAAAAACTGGGATAAAATCTTTTGGCTTCTCTTTTATAGAGGAAGTGTCTATAATTGCAGCTGTGCTTAGAGTGTCTACAATAATTAATGTACTCTGTTGCATAGCTATTTTAATTAATGCTAATCTAGGATCTCTTAAACTGTATGAGGACTTCCAACATTGAATAAATTGCCAGTAAAATTGAAGATTTTTATGTCTGTGACAGAAATGGTATCTTGAACTATGTACACAGGCTATTAAACAGTAAAAGCTGATGTTACATTAGGTAACTCAGCTGAGTGCTTAAACCTTGTACCTCGCCAATGATAAGCGTAAGTAAAGACTTGTCAGGGTCAGCCCTTTTGTTGACAAAACAATGATTTCATTTATTATCAATAGTGAAGATTTACACCTAAGACTCGCAGTCTTAGTTTCATTCGAGTTATTTGGTTTTGATTCTGGGTCTTACTGAAGACTTTTTCTTGATTTTCATGCCTACAGCTGCTTTCCTGTCAGTCCTGTACTATCTCTGAATGCAGTGAAGGTCGCTCTATTTGGAATATTGCATACACAGGGAAATAATTTACTTTCTTCTTTCACAGTTGCATGAAATCACTTACATACAATCATTTCTCTCCATGCATCCACACTCTTTGTTTAAGAACCAAAATTATTAATAAGATTTGGCACATGATATTGTACAGTCTTGGGATGTGGGGACAGACAGAGTTAGTCTTAACTCCCTAAGCCCAAACTCACACATGCTGTAGCTCAACCCTTGCTCTGCATATGTCTTTCTAATGCTAGGGGCAGCCAGAGGAGACCTTCCTGAGTAGTGTCTCTCACACATGGCAGCACCGCTACAACTGTCATGATTTCTGTTAGATGCTGCTGGCTCTGAGCCATCTTCCCCTTTACGTAACATGCCTATCTGTCCCCTAGTGCGGGGGGGTTAGCTGTATTGTGTAACACACTTTCAGCCTAAACTATTCTTCTACACAGCCCTCGCCTGTGAGTTCTGCTGTGGGCAAGGAAAAAGTGATGCACATTTGACATCTGACTAGACCACTGCCATTTCCTTCTCATCGCACAGATTCCCCACCTCAAGAAGAGCTCTCAGTGGGGTTTAGGGGAAGGTGAACAGTAGGTGACGCTGAATGATGATGATGATATGGACACAAAAAGATTGTTAGCAAGGTGCTTGCATATACGGATCTTGGAGACACAGACAAACGTACATTCCCACATCTGTTTCAAACAATATAAATGGTATTTTCATGATCTTTTATATGAATCCTAGCATGTAATTGTAAGTGGGCAGTTTTCCAGAATACAATTGTATTCTGGAAGTGGGAAAGCAAATAATCAATGCTATGGGATACACAAAGAACTACTAAGCCATTGTTCTTCTCAGCATAGTGAAAGAATGATTTTAGGTTTTATACTGCCTCAGGGTGGAAAATCAGGCAAGGAGGTTGGATATGGTAATCAAAACGAAATTGAAATTTGTCTTAAAGAACAATACTTTCCAAAAGCAATGTCATGAAGAGAGGACACAGGCATTAGCAAGTCAAGTATCAACCCACATCAGAAACCATAAGAAGAGCTTTAGGAGTGTTACCTGCCATGTACATGCACACAAAGAAATGAGTCACTACATCACAAGGGATGAAACCATTAGAATTAGTGAACACTGCAGGCAATATATTCACACAGCCTTACCCCAAGTCATGCCCCAGCACACGTCAGGCTCAGCAAAAACCTGGCATGTTTCCAGCAGGCCCGAAAACAATGCTGTATTTCAGAACATATTGCCGGGGAGAATGGTTTGACTAAATGTCTCTGCAGCATAACCACTGACACCTAGGAGGTTATGCAAGCAGTTCAGCACTTGTCCTATGATTTTTATTAGACGAACACCCAGAGGAATCCAAGTGTAATCTGTACCCCATTGTGTTAGGTACTCAATACTATGCAGGTCTGCCTGTACTACTACAGATAAAGTAAAAAGTCCTGCCATGAATTGTAGATGTTTGAAGGAGAGCAGCGTAGATGTGTCTTGGTCAAAAGTTTTGGTAGGCAAACAAAAAAAGGAAGAAATTGGTTTCTGTTAGTCCCAGGCTAAATGTTCCTGCATGACTCCTGTCACATCGCTAATAAAGCAGATGACTAGTTATCTGCAGAGGTTTCTATTACTTTATCATTTTTTAAAACTCAATTCTATGATGCATTTACACAGACCAGGAACATGTTCCTGTTCCCATTTCTCTCATCTTTCCATTGATGTTTATTTTTTTATATCCTTTCTTACAGTCAAAAAAATAACTTAGGTCAAAAGATCACTGTACTGTGTGGCAGCAAGACCTCCTAAGATCAACTCAAAACCACCATCATAATTTACAGCTCTCCTGTGAAGCAACACAAAACTGCTTGGTAACAGCAAAGTTATCCTTGAGCAGGGAGCATCCACGCTTTTGGAGAGGATATGATGAAGTGGGATGGAAAACCTACCTCAGTCCTAGATGCACGGGTATGTGAATTGCGAGGAAAAACAATCACAGATGAGGGTTCTTCCAGGAAAATTGCTGCTCCAGTCTCCAGTGGGCTGCATGAGCAGTGTGCCAGACAGAGTGAAAGGACTGATCTTACTCCTGATCCTATGAGAAGGAATTCTAATCTATTTTTACAAGCAATGAGTGAAGAATCCTATGACCAGGACTAGAGGGGCCCTGCATCCAGCCAGGTGGAGGAAAGGCACAACCAGGCTTACTGGACTGTGCAGATTCGATGGTCTGGCACATCAGACCCAAAGAACTATAAGACTCTAGTAGACACCAGTGCACAGTGTACCCTAATGCCATCAAGCTATAAAGAGGCAGAACCAGAGGTAATCACCTGATTCCTATCCCTGAGTGAGCAGCGAGATATGTGAAAAGATTTCAGCCATTGTCCAGGTGAGCACATTGTCACCTTGGATGCCCCGTTGTGGCAAGATATTGGTGCCTGGCTAGCTCAGTCAGTAGAGCATGAGACTCTTAATTTCAGGCTCGTGGGTTTGAGCCCCACGTTGGGCGCCAAAAAGGACTGTTAAGGTTTAAGACCAGCCAGCGACTAGGCTCCACACAGCCGCTCACTCACTCCTCCCCACCAGTGGGATAGAGGAGAGAATCAGAAAAAAAAATTAAAACTCGTGGGTTGAGATAAGACTGATTTAATAACTGAAGTAAATTAAAATATAATGATAATAATAATAAAAAAATATTAATAATAATTGTAATGAAAAGGAATATAACAAAAAAAAGAGAGAGAGAATTGAAACCCAAGACAAGACAAATGATGCATGATGCAGTTGCTCACCACCTGCTGACCAATGCCCAAGCAGCAATCGGCCCCTCCTGGCCAACTCCCCCCAGTTTATATACAGAGCATGACATTCTATGGTATGGAATATCCCTTTGGCTAGTTCGGGTCAGCTGTCCTGGCCATGCTGCCTCCCAGCTTCTTGTACACCTGCTTGCTGGCAGAGCATAGGAAACTGAAAAATCCTTAACTTGGGATATGCGCTACTTCGGAACAACTAAAACATCAGTGTGTTATCAACGTTCTTCTCACACTGAATCCAAAACACACTGTGCAGTAAGAATAAAATTAACTCTATCCCAGCTGAAACCAAGATAGTCACCCTCGGGCTCTTCTCACATAGGGGAGCACAATGCCGCCAGCCTTCGTACCACGTGTGGACCATGATTCCCCAGAGCAACCGCAGCAGCAGGGAAGGCGCAACAGAGGTGGTGTCTCTCCTGAAACCAGGTGGGGCAGAGGGAAAGTAGGTGTGAAGGGAGACTGGGAAACAGCCGTGGATGTTTGGCTGCCCTTCCTCCCCTTCCTCTCCTGGAAGACTCATCTGGGGCACTAGCCTACCTTTTGAAATAAGCATTCACGATAGTCAGCATTTTCATAACGCTAATGCTTTAAAGCCCTTTTTTCAAAAGTAGCCTTTTGTTTCTGGGTGTTTCTAAACTTGCTCTCAACAACTGCCTACTGCCAAGGGGTCTCTAAGGAATCCACTGGAGCAGGGGCTGTGTGGCCCTTTGGCACACACACACACACACCCTCCCCCAAAATCAAGATAAATTAACTTATATCAAGTAAGTGAACGCTCAAAACAGGAGTCTACACAACTTTCCCCTGGCCAAAGAGATTATCAGTGGCAGAGACAAAGTGTTCTTGCTTCCCAGTCCTGCATGTGTCCCTGACTGTTCTGGCTCTAAACCAAAATAATTTTCCATAATTGTATTCACTATCAGAAACATTAATGCCCACTTTTCCAGGTAAAATTTTGCTCCCATAGCAGTAGTTAGAGGGGAAAAAAAACCCCAAACAAACAAACATCTTGCTATGCTATCTTCCCACAAGGTAAAACTGCAGTAGTGATGGGTTCTGTTATGGGACAGAGCAATCATAAGAAAAAAAAAAGACGACCATGATGTCTCTTCATCCAAAAATGTATGAAGAATCCTTTAGGTGGAGAGTTTGAGTCTGCAGGGAAAGGAGAGGGAAAGGAGCTCATCTCTCTTTCAATTTTCCACTTGGGGTTTTATTGTCAGCTTTGACTGCTCTATAGCAGCTGCTGCATTGCTCTTCAGGTTGAGCCTCTGAACCACAGCAATTAATCCCAGAACAAATTATTTGGACCTGTGACATTATGTGATGCAGGATGCTAAATGACAATAGGCCACAGAAAAGGTCAAAAACCCCAATGGGGGAAGCAAGGCACATGTTGAGTGCTGTGAGAGCTATGCTGACTAGCTGCACAGATAACTGAGTTTCGGGGATTTCTCAGCTCTGCTCATTACTCTTGGGGTTTGCAATACTGCAGATAGCAAAGAAAAAAGGGGGGAGGGGAAGGGGCTGGGCGGCACAGATGTACAGTAAGGAAGTAATTCTAAAATGTGACAGTGCTGTTGCAGCGATGGTGGATCTGCATGACTGGTTATGGTACTGCAGGGTGCCTTTTGTGTAGGAGGTCCAGGCACAAATGGGGATACCCCACAGCAATGTAAAAAAAAGATAAAAGTATGCATATAGCTACATGATTAATGCCACTTAGTGCATGGGACATATACCTCTGAACCATACACTAGTCTGCCAACTATGTCATGCAGACTGAGCATAGAAGCAATCTAAAGTAATGGGGCACACTGAGGTGATTTGAGTTCACATTATAGCAACAAACTTAATATTTCTCAAACCAGAACTCTCAAAGAGTAAACACTAAGCACATCCAAATCATTGAATTAGCAACAACTTGTATGAATATGTAATTTTACATCACTCTAAGGTACCTCCACTCTGCTATTTGCCAAAAACCCATATTGCTTGGTCTGTAAGACTGTAATATTCTGCCTTGCAGGGCAGCTTGCCAAGCCAGGTTCTGCACTTGTACTGCAATAACATCTCCTTCCATGGGAATGCATTTCTCCCTTCTGTGCATAGGGAGGAGGCATGTATGGGCAGTGGTTACATTACCCTTTCACGCCTCTGATGACTGCAATCCTGAGAGGGGGGCAGTAGCTACCAGATATGGTAATGTTCCAGTCCTGCAAAGGCTAACATCACATATTTAGTATTATAAAAGCTTGTATTTATCTGAGTGCATCAAAACAGTGAGCATCATAGCCCAGGCCTGCTTCAGGCGTGAGCAGTCCATGGCAGCGCTTGGGCCCTGGCCTGGCAGGGGCTGAGAGGTCAGGATACAAGAAGGTGTTTTCCAGGGGGTCACTAACTGAACTCCAGCTGCTCCCCAGGACAGCCCCTTTGCTGGCTGCAGCCTGTGTTGGGCCCTATTTCAACTACATTTTAAAAATGGCCAATGGATGAGCAGCGAAACTCAAGTTTGTGCCCGAGAGTGTGTCCACTTGAATGCCATTCCTGGGTGTCTGAAAGAGAAGGTAACTGGCTTTACCCAGGGTAGACTGTGCCTGGCCAGCCTCTTTGCTTTCTATGAGGAAAGGCCAGGATTGCTGTTCCCAGGGAGAGCAGTGGTTGTCTTTCACCTGGAAATCAACAAGGCCTTCTTCATCATCCCCCACAATATTCTTGTGTCCAAGACAGGATATTATGGTCGGCATGGATGGCAAAGTAAAAGGGTAAAATAACCAGCTGGACAGTTGGGCTCAGAGGGATGTGGTCAATGTGTCGTACTCTGCCTGGAGGCACCTAGCTAGTAGGGTCCTGCAGGGGCCTGTCCTGCACCTGCCCTATTTAATGTGCTTTTAATGACCCAGCTGAGATAAGAGAGTGCTGTTTCGTAGCATTTGTAGATTACACCACGTTGAGGAGAGCAGACACTACACTGGAGGGCAGGGCTGCCATCCCAAAGGATATAGACAGGCTGGAGGGATGGGCCAAAAGGAACATATGATATCCAATAAGGACAAATCCAAAGTTCTGCCCCTAAAGCCCCTGCAAGGACAGAGGCCAGGGGTTGCATGGCTGGGTAGCAGCTCTGTGAGAAAGGCTCTGGTGGTCCTTGGGTTTCATGGGGCAAAACAGGAGCCAGCAGCAAAGACAACCAACATAATCAAGGGCTGCATGAGCAGAGGCACATCCAATGGAAGATAAATCTATGTCTACTTTATCTAGTTAACTGTTCCTATTTTTCAGTATTTTGCTCTCATAATTGTTTTTGTTATGCAATTTTGTTTCTAGGTGTACTTTTATCTCATTTTCTGTCCCTATTTATTAATTTTTTCCTGATTGTGGTATCTTGTTGCTTTTAAAATTTCTGTTCTATGTCTACTTTTATCAAGATGTCACCCCCTGTTTTTTAATTGCTTCCTGTCTGTCCTGTTCCCCATCACTTTCAGATTTTCTTTCCTCATCTATTTTTAACCAGTTCACTGTCTTTATTTTTTAGTTCATTCTAGTATGTCCTATACCCAGTCGCTTTTAAAAATTTCTGTGTCTCCATCTGTCTAGGGTTTTTGGCTGTTTATTAATTTTTTCCTCTCTTAATGTCTTCACTTTTGAATTTTTGTTTCTATGTTTACTTTCATGAACAGGTTTTTTTGAGCCCACTCTTTTGGGGCTCAAAGCCTCAGGTCTAAGTCCCAAATCCCATTTTTTAAGGTCCAAATCTTTGATTTGAGGGTAGAAAGACTCAATTTTATGGTCCAAACCCTCATTTTAGTCTAAGTGCATGGTCCCAAAGTCTCATATGGTCCAAACACATGGTCACAAAGTCCTCACTTAGGGCTCAAAGCCTCATTTGCTTAATGTCCAACACCTCATTTGAAGCATCCAAAGACCCATTTTTAGGGCCCAAATCCCCATTTGGGGGCCAAAATCCTCATTTTATAGGACCCAAGTCTACCTTTTAGTACCCACAGCCTATTTTGAGGACCCACAGTTTCATTTGCAGGGTCCAAACCCCCCTTGTTAGACTCCAAAGCCTCATTCATAAGTTCTGAGTTTGACGCTTTTAAGGTTCAAGGACTCATTTTAAGGGCCCAAGGTGTCATTTTTTAAGCCCTAAAGTCTGATTTTGAAGGCCCAAAGACAAATTTAGCCTTTGCTAAATGTGTATCCCAATGTTTGAAGGTTCCACCCCCCAGAGCCGACATGGACATCCAGGCGAAGGGGCATCGGGCTTGGGAGTCATAGGGCCACAGAGAGGCAGATTACCCACAGCTAGGCAACAGTAATGCAACAGCAAGTAATATCAGGAATATGTCTTGAATCATCTGCTTCCCCAACCATTTTGGTACATCCCAAGTGAAGAGCTACCCACAGCCCCCCACTCCCATACCCAGAAGTTGGCATATATCTTTTCCTGATTGGCACGTGCCAATTTTTTAATTTCCCCCCTTCTATGTTATAGTCTAATGATTAAGACTGGAATTGAAACCCTGCCTCCCCGGAGAGGATTTCATCACAGGTTTCACACCTCAGCACACCTCAGCCACCAAGCCCTATGATATTGCAGAAGAGGAGGAGCTGAGGAGGGGGGGAAGGCAGGGCACCTCTATGCTGAAGACACTTCAACCTGTAGAACAGAGCTGAGGAACCAACAGCTCTCACACAGCAAGGCTGTAGCCTGGTGGCTGGCCCTGTTAATGCAGAGAGAAGTTTGGATCCCAGCTCTGGCCCCAGGGACCGTCCCTGTGTTTCACGCTACACAATCATTACCTGAAACATTCCTGGGCAAATCCTAAATTGCAAAGTTTGCTCCAGGTGGATTTTAAGCATTACAGATTGGCTAGCAGAACAGTTTAAAGGGCTGAAATTTTGCATATAGGCAGATTGGAGGTGGCTACATTTTTGGTGAATCTCCCTTAGTCTCTAAGCATCAGTTTGCCTATCCATCAAATATAAATTACTGTTCTTCGTTTGTATCAAATATTACGGCAGTTCTATAAGTAAAGTGTTAAATGTACAGGTGAAACTCAAGATATCTAGATTCTTTGACATATGAAATAGACCAAGAAAGGATGGTGGAGGTAACAAAATAGCTGCTCAGCAGAACCATGCAGAAATGAAGTGATGAAAAGGAGCCATGAAATAAATTTGAAGGACAGCACATGTAGGTTGAGCATCCACATACGCAAGTAGCTGGCAAACACCAGAAAGATTTTGACTAATTCCCTATTTGTTTTGCAGTTTCACCGATGCAGGAGAAAACACACTGGTATGGGGATGGACCTGCTGCTCAGCGTGTCTCGAGTTTAAGGCATTTAACAGTGTCATTCTCAGCTCTCCAGCACCCTCCTCTGGGCTTCGGCCAGGCAAACACTGTCCTCCCTTTTCTACGGCTCACCACTGGCTGAATTATTTAGTGTCAGGGCACTAAAGACAATGAAACGTTGCTTTGCTCCTGTTGAAGCCTTAGAGTATTTTTGTGACAGAAATTCAGAGGAGCCTCCCCCCAGAATTATGTCCTCTGCATAATTATTCTTCTGAACACCGGCTAAGTAGTTGGATTTGTTTTGAAGCTAATCATCACTGACTTGCTCACTATTTCCAATGCCAGGTTGTTAATCTTGAGCCTGGGTAGGAGACTGTGTGTTAAACCAATTTTATTTTGATGACTTTTTTACCTTGATGGTTAACATTCAGATCACGGGATGATGTGTTCATGTACAGGACTTGATCCCATATCATAGCTTGATTCCAAGTCAGTGAAAGGCTTCACAGTAACCAGGAAGCAATCACCAAGTTACTGTCATGGGTATGTCCCATAACAAACCTTGCCAGGGTGAGCTCATGGCACACTAAGCAAGTGGGTTCTCCCTCTCATTTTCCTGGCTTTCTCCCCAGGCGGTTTGCAGCTGCATGGAGGGACTTCTCAGCAGATGTTTCAGACAAGTACTCTGGTATGTAAGAGGAACCTGCAAAAATCCCTTTGGGAAGAATATCTAAAATTAGTTGCTTCTGAAATACATTGTCACACAGCACTGGACTCACCAGAGGCAGCACCTTACGTACCTGCTGATGCCTAACTAGAGTTTATCAGCTTCATGGAATTATGTTCACCCCCACCACAACAGACTTCAGCCAGCAGCTGGGCTCCTTTACAGCCTCACTTTTCAAACCTAAAGAAGCATCAACTTGAATATGAAAACAGAGTGTCAACTTGACATATGACCTTTTCTCCATAATAGACAAATGTAAATCTTACATCTGGGATAGAAAATAACTTTGAAGGGCAGTGACTATAGAAGCAGGTCTCCCAAGTTTTTGTTTGATCTAAGGAAAGGATTATTGGCATAGAAAATTTACTTTCTCCCTCCTCCACCTCTCCCCTGAAAAAAAAAAAAGAACAACCAAAGACCTTTAAAACTCTGCTTGGAGCTAGTGTTCAAAATCAAACAGGTAGAGCTGTAGCATATCAGCAAATTTTACATTACCTTCACAGAAAACTATGCTCAGTTGTATTAATGCTTTTTAATATCACAGCTAACACATTGCCACTCTCAGTTCAAATACTCCATAAAGTTCCTTCCTCTGAAATCAAACTGTCTATTTATTACCTCTTCAGGTACCAGTTAATATTCATTCCACTCTATTGCCTTTTGTTATCACAAATGGGGCAAAGAAACACAGTCACACTTGGCAAAGATTCCCATTATTCAGATGCAAAGGCAAATCCTAGGTCTGCTGTCTTTACACACGAAGACCGAGTCTATAGTCAGATTTGAAATTCCAGCCTGTGTTGGAAAGAGTACCTCAGGCCAGTCTTCTCAATCAAAAAGCACGGAAGAGATTACTAATTTACAAGTAACATATTTATGTATCCCAGAATTTGTACTTGAGTGAACTAGTCCCATTACTACCTGGCAAAAATCTGCTAGCAGAAGCTGCAATTAAGTTTCAAATAGCTAAAAGCCTTAAAGACATGTTTCATTTATATACTTTAGTAGTGTTAAATATTTAACAACACAAGGTTTAAAAAGAAGCTAAACAACTGATAAGAATTGTTTCCCAGGACCCTATCCCTGTTGATGGTTTGCTTTTCATTTAGAGATACTATAGACTTGTTAACCCCAGAGGTTACCATTTTCAATTCTGTTACTCACTACCAGAAAGAGAGACTGAGAAGAAAAACAGGTCACAGTGAGAAGCTCTTAGTCACGCTGTCCTCCTGCTTCCTTCCTTCCTGTTGCACAAGCCTGCCAACTCTGCTGCTCTAAGGAGAGAGATCGATACAAGGCAGACCGTCGTCTTTACTACCTGACAAAAGAAGCCTAGGAATAACTACAGTGTTATTGTGACACATATGGGGGTACAGACCGGTGCAAAAATATTTTCTGTAGGATACTACTTCTCAATTTCTCTTTTTTTCTTCCTTTTCCAGTGCAGAACCACAGTACTCAACTGGTTAGAACTGCTGTCCTAGTGGGTGTGTTCTCTGCAATAGTTACAGGAAACTAATATGAAATAGGATTTCTCTTATACTAACGATTTGTTAGCATCGTTTTTCCTTGCTGCTTATTATCACTCCTGACGAAGGTTCTTAAACCATTTGCTTTAGGACAGAACTTGCATTAAATACTAAAAAACTCGTCCTTGGTGAAGGCTTCACTTCTGTTATAAAGACAAAACCTTGCACTGGGCGCTAGAGGGCACAACAGATCCTTTGGATACACGATATTTTAAAATCTTGATATACGACTCCGGAGACAGAACAATGTGAACAATAAACTTTGCATTAATCCTAGGAAAAGGCATAAGGAAAGCTAAAATAGTTCCTGCACCGTTATATTCTAACTAATTCCTTTTCTAATATAGACAACGGTACCTTGCACCCTAACCCACATTCTGTAATTTGTATGAAGAAAATGCACACACACACAAAAATATGGTATTAGCATTTCTACATGAACTTATACGACAGATATTAAGGATCACAAAATTGCGTGCTGTATCATCTGATAAAGTGGGGGGGGAAAGAAAACAAAATGCTAATCTAGTTCAGTTGCTGAAGGAATCAATCAACATAAGTGCTGTATGTTTTTGTAATTTACACTGGCATCTCTAATGTTTTTTATTGTGTTGATGACTCAGTTAATTGTTGGCTTGAAGCAACAAACCTGACTACTTCAGAGTACTTTAGGTCTTGAACTTCAGAGTCTTATTATAACATCCAATAACATATTCTTAGCATGCAGTTTTTAAAGCTAGGCCATGAATGGACATAACTTCGAGGAAATAAAATATGTTAGTTATTTCCTCTCTCTTAGAGGTATTTGAAATGTAGGATTTTCTTACCTTTCTCCTATAATCAACTCAAAAATTTTATTTCAATGCTTGCGAGATATTAGAAAAGAATGTAAATAAAAGCACTTAATTGTTTTTAGGTATTCTGATACTCGTTTTGACCCTTTTTACTTTTTTTTTTTACCACCAATTGACAACTTTTTTTTTCTTACAGGATGCTAGTGTAGGAAGTATTATTCAGACATGTCTAGGGAACAAAGGTCTCTGTCTGTTCACAAAGCACTGTGACGCATGAAGTAGCACTGCAGATGTCCCTGTATCACTCTGCCAGTATATCACAGTTTTGACCTGGAAAACTAATTTCATTTCAAAGTGTAACCTTTTGGTGCCGCACCTCCTCATGGCTCTACCTAGTTCCTTCTCCCTGCAGCCACTTTGTTAGCTGCAGTTTTTTAGTCTTCCTCCTGCTTCTACTGTACTTTTGTTTGCTGTATAAATTTTGCTGGCACCGTCACAGCAATAAGCACTAGGCTTACTCTAAATACTTCCCAGCAGAGGGCTTTCTGGTTTAGAGCTTCTGACTCATCCTAAACTATTCTACCTCAGGAATTTTATAATGCTGTTCTTACAGCATCCAGTGCCAGACAGTAATTAGCCTCAGCACTGTAGTGAAATATGAAAATATCCCTTATTTCTTACTCTTTGACATTATATAGCTGGGTTTTATACACTTGGAAAACTTGGGTCTTTTACATATCCCTGACAATAGTTGCGGCTCAAAAGGCTGTGGGAGTCCAAGTATTCTGAGAGGGAAAGACAGCACTCTTTTCCCTGTAGCCACCTAGATGCTGCCAGGTGTCTGCTGTAAGCCAGGTGGTGGGTCTCCTTGCACTAGCATCCAAGGCAAGTGAAAGTATTTGCATCTGAGAGTGACTCTCTCAGCTCTAGAGGGAGTGTAGACTAGATGATCTAACTTTTACATGGCTTAAATTAGGAGACAGGAATCCCACCTGCTTGCCTACCTAAGTGGAGAACAGTTATGTGCGTTTGGGGTAGAGCGGGAAGAGAGAGGTTGACTGTTCTGGGCCCCACAATTTAAGAAGGATGTGAAAGTCCTTGAATACATCCAGAGGAGGACAACAAAGCTGGTGAAAGGGCTGGAAGGAATGTCCTGTGAGGAGTGGCTGAGGACTTTGGGCTTGTCTAGTTTGAAGAAAAGGAGGCTGAGGGGTGACCTCATGGCTCTCTACAGCTTCCTGAGGAGGGGAAGAGGAGAGGGAGGGGCTGATCTCTTCTTCCTGGGATCCAGTGATAGGACGCATGGGAAAGTTCCAAAGCTGCGCCAGGAGAGGTTTAGAGTGGACATGAGGAAGCATTTCTTTACTGAGAGGGTGGTCAAACACTGGAACAGGCTTCCTAGAGAGGTGGTCGAAGCTCCAAGCCTGTCAGTGTTTAAGAGGCATTTGGACAATGCCCTTAACAACATGCTTTAACTTTTGGTCAGCCCTGAATTGGTCAGGCAGCGGGACTAGATGATCATTGTAGGTCATAACATTTGCACCACTACAGCATCTTTGAAGTGGGCTTCCTACAGCAATGACAATACTTGGATGTCCTGTCGCTGTTCAAAGGGACTGTTTGGGGTTCAGGAAGTTTAGTTCTCTGAAAGCATAGCGACTGGACAAGTATTTCAGATCACTGAGCTGGTTCTCTCCAGTTCCTAGCTGAGTCATACACACCTTATGATCATGGACATTTTTTATTACTAAACTCAATAACTTCATAGCAATATTAAGAGCAGATATTTATTACTGAAAATAGAATACAAAAGTTTCTTGGCAAGATAAAGGATTTTAAAAGTACTCTGTACAAAATGGAGCTTTGTTTGTGCGCAGAATATGACTGAGTGGCTTAAAATCAGTGATTGCTCATGGGACTCAACTGGTAACAGTTCAAGAAAGTATTAATGGGGCTCATTAAGGATAACAGCTGGTTTCAAAGAAGCCTAAAATACTTAGGAACAAAAAGAACTGCAGATAGAAATGTGTCTAGCTTCCAGAATACCATTTGGCAGCCCAAGACTATGCAAACTGACATCCCACCTGTCAACTAGTGAAGGAAAAGTAGGGGAAGAGCTTGCAGACAGTATGACCCTACATCTCAGCATAGAAAAGGAAAGGAAGAAGTCAGCGAAATTTGTCTCTATATTGGGGAAGAGAATCAGGAACCAACTTTTGATGAAAAGGTTTATATGAATGGTTTTCTCCCTTTTTAGTTACATGTTCTTTCCAATTTTGCAAGGTACTCCTTTTCACTAGGGGATAGAAGGAAGCTGTCAAATATGCCTTGTTACTAGCTAAGAGATTTGCTTGACCAGTACTTGGCAAGTTTTTGCCTTGGAAAACCACCTAGGCCCACATCAAGCTCTTGATTCCCATTTTGCTATAAATCTCTCTATAATTGATCATCATCCCGCTAGGGCTAGTTTGCTGCCTTCCTCATACTTTCTATTTTCTCGGGTGCTTTGTTTTCCCTTATTTTTCATATCTCAGTCTTGCTTTGTCACATAAGGGTTATCTGTCTGACCAAACTCCAAGCCTATGGAAGACATCCAGTACAACACCATTGGAAGCATAGCAACAGAATTATCTGGCCTGGGAACTAAAATATATTTTAAAAGGAAAGGGGAAAAGGTAAGGTTAATATCCAATGAAAATTCCTAATGTAGGGCCACTTTTTTGAGATTTCCAAGTGTAGTCTCTTAGGTTTCAGTTTAAATGTTTACCTTGACACGAACCACACTTTCCTACTTACAAGAATTTTCTCTTTTCCTTTAGTTAATGCTAACTCTGCTCCCTTGTAACAGGAAAGAATGAGTCCTCAGAGGGAACTGTGACAAAACAACTGACTTTCTTTTTGGGCCAGATATTTAATTTAAAAAAAAAAAAGACTTAAAATCTTATAAATGACAGGCAAAAATGAGTTCCTGCTACCTTCAAAACTTTCACACAGTTGATGCCTAACCTTCGGTAAAGAGAGCATGAGCTTTTCTTTTGCAGCCCAGTAGGGGGTGCGTATGCACCCAGCTGCTGTTGCATGTTAAAGGTTTCAGCAATGCTTGACACTGGAGGACTGGAGCCTTCATGTTCCAAGGTCATCCCAGTGCCTAAGGGACAAAATCATGCCTGCTTTCCCTCTTTTCCTTCACTGAAACCGAAGATATTTTTCTGCAGTGAAACACCTTCAGCAGGAACTGATGATGTAGCCTCTCCACAATAGCCCACAGTTTGACGTGGGAGTCACTCTTTAAAAATTGGTATTTGGTTTCCCTCAAGCTGAAAGCAGAATTAAATCTAGCTCTTGAACTTCCTAAACAAGTAGTCCAACAAGCAAATATTGCAACAGTATAAAAAAGAGGTATCTCTGCCCTCCTCAGCTATGTGTCCAACCCCCTGCCCCAATAAAAATCAACAGAAAAGCATGATCCTTCTTTAGTTTTTCAGAGAAAAAAAAAAAAAGTTCTTCATCTTCACTAGAGGGTTTGGGGCTACAAGTCAAGAGTAAAAGTATTTTAGATAACAGTAGCGAAATGTACCTAGAATATATCTGAAGAACAATATTTAAGCTACCAACTTGTGCCAAATTCCTCCTATAGGCGAGTCATTCACAGAGCAAGAGGGTTGTTTCTAACCTATATGGGAACTAAGAGTCCCACAGTGTTCTGGACACTGCTTGGGAGGCCAGGCAACTAGAAGTTATTTTTAGACTCTGTGAATCTTAAGAGATGCGCATGGGAGACAAACAAACTAACTTGGCCTCACATTTAAAATAAAGGGCTCTGAACTGACTACCACCACACAGGAGTAAAATCTTCTAATTATGACAGATAATTCCACACAGACATCAGCTCAACACTCAGTAGCAGCCAAAAAAGCAAATTTTACAGTAGGAATTATTAGGACCACAGAGCAGAAAATCATACCACGGGGTAAATCCAAGACATGCCCATACTGTGAATACTATATGTAGATCTGGTTGCCTCACTTCAGGAAATGATGCAGCAGAACTGGAACAGGGCAGAGAAGAGCACTAGGAAGGACTGAAAGTACAGAGCAGTTTCTGAACAAAGACCCCCTGAAGAACAGCCTTCAGTTCAGAGAAGAGGTGATTCAGGAGGCACATGATGCAGGTCCACAAAATCACCAATGGACAGAGGGGATGAACAGGACTGACTCTTTGCTGTCGCTCCCAGTACAAGAACTAAGGGGTATCAAATGAAGCTGACAGGAATCAGGTGCAAAGCAAAAAAAAAAAAAAGGAGGGGGGGGTGTTCCTCACACAGCAGGAATTGAGTCTGTAGAAGTCCCTGCCAAGAACAGTGTACATATAAGGGATTGGCAGGGATTCACAGGGAGACTAGGAAAAGTTGACAGAGATGTATATTGGAGGTTACTACATAAACAAACTACAACATGCCCAAGCCTAAGTTGAAGATAGCTGCAGGCTGAGAGCAGTGGGGTCAGTATCATCATACGTGCTTACCTGCTCTTACTCTTCCCTAGGCATCTACTTGTGAGCAGGCTTGGAGACAGGGTGCTGGGTTGAACACACCCTTGGTCTGAATTACTACCATAATTTTCATTTTCTTATGTTCTCTGTCTTGTGTTAGAGAGATAAACAGTTTGTGTCAATCAAAAGCAAGAGAAACTGCAAATATCCAAACTTCCTATGAAATACGGCTCGCTCAGTCAATGCTCATTAATGGCTGACAGCAACAGGAGAATTTTCTCCCAGTTTAGCCACAGCTACTTTTTCGATTGCTAATTAGCAATTAAGTCCTTAGTGTTAAAGGAGTTTCAGTCATGGGTTTCTCTAGGTTTGCTTTATTAACAACTCAGAGCTGGGCCACCACCACAGTGAATGGCAACCTTCTAAAAATTTCCCAATCTTATATTCCTTTTTACCACCCATTGTCCCAGTCCAAAGTCTTTGTAATTTTCCAGTCGATCTCTGTTCCCATGTCATTATCATTCATCTTATCTTATCAATTCTCGTGTCCTGGTTCTTCTGAAGTTAGTGGTAGTAGGCAGAAGGTCTTCGGTCACCACAATCACTTATCTTCTTACACATCAAAGATTGCCTTCGAACTTCTGAAAATCACTCAGGCTATTTTGTTAATTTATATTGTTTTAAAGTTAATCACTTACTCCCATGTCTTAGGTCTAAGATGTATGATCCTTCTTCTGTTGATTCAGCTTGACTGGGTTTCAAGCCAGCCATGGAGGGGGAGACACATAGGACAAATAAGCAGCTTATGCATATTGTTTTATAAGCACCTGCATTCTACTAATCATATCTAAAACAATTTCTAATTATTAGTTATATGTCTAATATGAATAGTCTTAGAAACAATAAGGCTTAAGGCCTAGTTCCTTTTACAATTAGGCAAAAAAAAATTTAATGGGAACCCCCCCCCCACTTTTCTTATTGCAAAGGAGGACTAGAGAGAGGGATATTAAATGCAAAGGTGGGGGAGGAAGATAATAAGAAACATTCCCAACCTGCAAAATTAAAATCTCATAGGGTGTTCGAGCAACTGCAACATCTTCCTGAGTGCTAATTAACTTTAAAGGAGGCAGGGGAAGCAGGAGAGGGAGAAGGAGGCTACAAGAAACTTCACTCTGTCCCACACAGTTGCCCAAACAGCAAAAATAAATGGATTCCCAAAACTACGAAATTTGAGTTTCATAAAGAACTCTCTGAAGAGCTCTGAAAAACTAATGGGTGCTCACAAGATTGCTAAGAAATTGCTGAATGTGGCTGCTGAAATCCTTATAATGGGCCTCAGCCAAAGACAAACATGAAAGGATTTTTTAAAATTTTGTAAAATTATTAGAGATCATTCCAACAGTATTTGAGGGAAAGGTACTTTAGGATATATTAGGAATTAACACAGGAACTAATCCTGCAAATTCTTACAACCTTACTCAGAAATTGGGGGTTCACCTCTACAGTGAGATCACTGCTGTCGATCTTATGTGTAGAAACATTTAATGATTTTATGCTCTTCAAATTCATGAACTCCTCAAGGTTGAGACTACAGCCTTCATTTGTCTAAAATCACAACGCACACCTACAGTATTGTAGTATTTTCCAGTTGTAAAAGCCTATTATTTACTGGTAGTAAAATAAACCATCTTTCCTCTTACACACCTGTGAAATATTTTAACATAGGTGTCTAGCCATCTAATGCATCACAAATGTGTTCTCTCAAGTCCTTCCTCCTCCCAGAATATACTCCCCTTTTTAATGCTGTTTTTGTATGCAGGTAGACCTTTTCAAATGTTGTTAACATTAACAATATATATGATAACAATATATATTGTGGAAGACAAAAGTATTTTGTGCTCCAAGAGAAAATTGGCCATTCACTTTATACATGTTATGCTCACTCTTTACTTTAAACCTCCAAAAGAGACCAAGATAATTGCCAGTCTGGGAGCTATGTCAAAACCAGGGTGGGAATGAAGGAGTGTTTCTGATACTCCCTGTCATGGTAAGACCAAGCATGCATTGACTCCCACCCAGCCCAGAGAAAGCTTTGGACACACAAGCTGGGCGACAGCCATCATTCACTCTGACCAGGCTCCTGATAGCAGGAGGTAAGGATAGGAAGGGAAACGGGATCCCAGAGGAGGCTGCATGCCAGCAGAGACCCGGCCAATGCCTGGGTGATGTCCAGGCAGAAACAATTTCCAATGCAGGGTGAACGCTGAGGAGGAAAGCAGGAACAGGGAAAATTAAAAAAAAAAAAAGACCCCTTGGAAATACTCTAGTAGTCTGCGAGTTTTGAATGGAGAAACATTAGCAGGAACAGTGTAATTTTTTTTCTTCACTGTTTCTGTGAGGTATCATATTAAATAGCCTGTCAGATAATATTACGTAGGTATATAAACTACTAGCATTTTTCCTTTAGTTTCCCATGTCTTACCATGAATAGACCTTATGCATGGGGGGAAAATGATGGCTTGGTCGTTTATATGAGCTATAAAAAACAACTCTAGTAAAACAGCAACAAAACTCAAAGTCTTTGGGCTATGTCCATTTCCGCTTCTTTGCCAGTTTTCGCCCAGTCTTTACAAAAGTGAATTCTACTTGCTAGCAGTATACTAATACCAACAGCCCTTAGCTGCTTAAACACCGAGTGTTTTGTCAGAAGGTCTCGTTATTTCTGTTACCAGATGGGATGAAAAGACAAAAATAAGACATCCTGCCTGAGGGGAAGTAAACTTTCAGTCTGGGTTTCTGGAGTCCCTGCCTAGTCCTTTACTACGGTGCTTCCCGTATAACCAACAGAGTGCAGCCAAGCAGAATTTGGGCTCATGTTTTATGGTCAACGTATGTTGGCGAGTGACAGCTGTAGCCTTGGGAAGCCAGGGAGGACAGCTGAGGGGCGCGTGTCTCCCCTGACCCTGACAGCACAGAGGGCAGGGGGTGGAAAACGCAGATGGTGCGAGGTTTGCGGAGAGGTTTCCCGCTCGCCCTGCCGCAAGACGACACGGGTAGCTCGGCCATGTATTTCCCAGGCCGTTGGCCCAGTCACTTGATTTCGGCCTCGGATTCTCCATTTGAAAGCCACAGCTGATGGCACTCCCTCGCTGGCGGATGGGCGCGCAACCC
>NW_010972809.1:8441679-8459764 GCF_000737465.1 Haliaeetus leucocephalus | reverse complement strand
CAGCAGGTACAAGCACCCGGGGCCGCGGCCGGCGCCGGCAGTCGTTTTGAAACCGAAAACCAGGAGCAGCGCCCAGCCCCTCCCGCGCGGACCGGCGCGGTCCCTGGGTGAAGCGGGAGGGCGAGAGCCGCTGGGCGCTGGTCCGGCGGCCCGGGGGCGAAGCGGCGCTCGGCGCTGCCGGCCCAGGGCTGGGCGAGGCCCGGCGTGAGGCGGCCTGCGGGGCCTGCCTCTCCCGCCGGCGGCGAGCCCTTCCCCTCGCAGCCCCTCCGCCTCCACACGGAATGGTACCTTTCCCGCTGAAACAGCGATTTTCCTTGTACCTTTTCCTGCTGTTTCTCACGCGAGCGAATTTGTCTTTTGAGTTCACAGGCCGCGTCAGTGTCTCAAGACAGAAGCTACTCGGTGCTTCCCGAAAATGGCAGGTAAGAACAAATACCGATAAAAACGCCCCGCGCTTCAGGCCTGGGCGTGCTGGTACGTGGCATATCTGTAATGTTTAGTTGGGATACTACGGTATTACTTTTTCAAAGGACTGAAATTACTTCAGTAAGCGATGCCTCTGAAAACTCCGGTCTCTCCCAGCACTGTGTCCGAGTGCCCCCAGCTCCACCGAAATGGAAACAAACCAGCAGCTTGCAGAACTAATCTTATCACATCTGTGCGCTCACCTCCAGCTACTGAACCACCTATTTACTGAGAGTTAGCAGGAACAGCAGAGAGGTAATGGCTTCTGGTATTCCAGAATAAGTTATGGAGCAGATGGTTAAATAGTTTATACACGTGTTAAATTTATGATAGCATCTGACCACAAATTTTAATAGTCTTTTGGCAAAGCTATTGTTTCATGGATGCTATGCACACTGGAGAAATAATCACCCTTTATAATTCAGGTTAAAAGTGAGGTATTTTTTTCTTCTAAGCCTTCAGCGCTGGTTCTATTCATTATCTCTGATACTTGAAACCTACCTGTCACCCTGAGGGTGCTCTGGGCTGTACTCCTTCTGTGTCCCCTGGAGAAACTGAACTCAGGAGATGCCTCAGGTTTTGTGTTGGCAGTCAAGAACCAAGAGCTGCATGTTTTTCAGATCCGGTAATTTTCAACAATCCCTGGAAATTTCATTCTCTGCGGTGTTTATATATAAATAACTACTACCTCAAAAAAAGTATTTCACATTTCCCTTGTGTTCAGTGATCAATTTTTTTTAGAGAATTATTAAAATTGAATGGCCTATGTACAGTAAAATTTTGAACAAGTAAGCTCTGATACACCTTGTTACATCAGTTTAAGAAGCTCCATCCCCAACATATCCATCTTGCTGCTCAGCTTACCTTAAAGCCACTTTGTCAGCAGTTTCAGATACACTAGGACAGCTCACTCTCACATCTAAGAAAATAATCATGTTGCTTTCTATTGAAGTTGCTGTGATGATGCTGAACTGGGATAGCGACATCTTAAACATCTACCCCAGTGTTTTCACTTGTGCAGCACTGAAATGGAAGATGAGGGGATCCCGCATTGCAGTAGGAAGATGCTCTGAGCTTTCAGAATTTGTTCCACAACAGTTTGAGGGAATCTAAGCTGGCACCACTTTGAACCCAGCGCACCCCTCACACTTGTGCTGTAGCTTGTCTGACCCAGCCTAGGGAGCTAAACCAGCAGACAGCTTTTGTTTTGGTTTAGTTTTTTTCCTGTTGTTGGGTGAGTTTTTGGGGGTGGGCAGTGGAATCGGATGAACACAAATGCTGACTCAAGAGGAGGGACTGGGTTGTGCTGATGTAGGGCAGTGTCACCTGCTATCGAAACGCACCCACTGTCCACTGAGTTCCACCTAGGAAAGCCCAGTGTAGCACAAAATTGCGGAATAGAGTGCATTTACTGATGATTTCCTCAGGAGTCACTCATTGCTGCTAAGCAGGAGTCAAATGCTGCCACTATCACTCTGTTTTCACTAGTTTTGTGCCGCTTGGAAAACACACTACAGAAAAATGAAGGACTGGCTCCACAACCTCTTTTGTATCTGGCTCCTATACTCAAAGGTATCTTCCGGTTTTCTTTCTGCCTCCAGGGAGAAAAGTCCTGATAGTCTATGCACATCAAGAGCCCAAGTCCTTGAATGGATCTTTGAAGAGGGTTGCTGTGGAAGAACTGAGCAAGCAGGGCTGCAGTGTAACAGTGTCTGATTTATATGCAATGCAGTTTGAGCCAAGAGCAACAAGAAATGACATTGTTGGTGAGACTACCCAAAATAGACTTTTTTCAACAATAACAACGAGACAAACTTTCACCTTGTCTATCCTGCTGTACTAACAATCCAGAACAACACTGTTAGGTGCACTCCAAAAAATTGTTGCTATGATTTTGTACAAATATCCCCCAACTAACAAGACCCAGCTTTTTATTTTCTATTAGCATTGACTAAGAAATGTCAGTGTAGCAACCCAACAAGTATCATCTTTATTTTAATAAATCTGATCACTAGAAATGGTCCCTCAATCAGAAAAATGAAATATCCATATAGTGCAGATTTGTAAAACAGTGTTTTGCCTTTAGACTAAAGTGAATGAGGGAAAATTACTATTTTTGTGGTATTTACAATCAACTGAAAACACTTTCTAAAAACCGTCTACTCTTAACAAACAAGATTACAAAGGCTTTCTGCAAGTTAGCTCCAGGCACTTAAGTGCTTGGGCTTTTGAGTTGTCTTGGCACCTCCTGACTACCTTGGTATTATATGATTACTAAAAATGACCAGATGATGCAGTTAAGACTTGAGAAAAACAGTGATGCTCTTGTTAGGCTTATGTGATATTTTCACTGTGCTCTTAGTAGCATGTAGCCCCAGTATTTTTCCAGGTTAGGAAACACAAAGCCATGACAATCTGTGACAGCTGAAACACTTTCTTTAAAACAAGAATCAAAAGGCAATAGCACAGGTCTAGTGCAAGCACTGGCAAAAAATGAGAAAAAAAAACTTGCTAATGACCAGACATAAGCATTTCTAAAAGTCCACTCCTGAATATGAACCTTGGCTCGTAGTGACATTACTGGAAGGGAAAAATGCATTAGCATGTGTCCACAATCAATTTCTGAAGTCCATTTCTCGTGGGTGAGAAATGCCTTCGGATAGCGTTCTGTGACTTGCTAGAGTTTAGTTCATGAGGCTCCTGCCACTCTCTTCTGCTAGAGATTGATGATCTACTAGTTGAATCAGCAGAATTGAATGTATCTATCTGATGTGGACATACTTGAATCAGCTCACCTAACTGTAGTGGAGTCAGCAGAGCCAGCCAATACTGGTTCCCCAGCCCCAGCTGAATTTTCTGGTTACAGAGGCTGAAAAGAAGCTACATAGTGCTTGTGACTGTGTGATGGTTTCAGTAATCCCTAATGCAGAGGCAGAGCAACTAGCAAAATTCTCCTAAATCATCCACCTGCATCACCAGAGTCTAGAGCCAAGCTTAGGTCCTCTTACTGCACTTTATATGTTGCCACAGAAAGGCAAAAGTTTTAGTAGTCTGAGACGCTATATTCCTCTTCAGTTTAAAATCAAATCGCCATCAGCTGTGATGCTGCTGAATATCCACAGACACACAAAAAAAAAGCAAGTGGGGAAATATGGAAAGCAGTAGCTCAATTTAGAACTGTAGATTGCAGCATATATTTAATTCTTATTTGGCTACAATGCTAGAAACAAGGCAAGGAATGACTGTTCACTTCTACCCACAGGTTGCTTGCACAACCCAGAAGAGTTCAATTATGGTGTGGAGACATGGGAAGCTTACAAGAGAGGAGATTTGTCCAATGATCTGATTGAAGAGCAAAAGAAGGTGCAGGAAGCAGACTTAATGATTTTTCAGGTCATTATTTTAAATTGTATTAAAAAAAAGACTTCAGCTGTAATATATAGGGTTGAACAAAAGAAAAGCAATAGTGAAAAGATTATAGATTTCATTAGGAACGTTGAATCTAGCCAGAGTTAAAAGAGGTAGTAGCTCTGCCATCAACATAAAACAATCTGTATCCAGCATAGCAATTTCAAGGTGTCTGGTTTTTCTGATATCATGTGGATTTTAGAAAATATAAAAAATACCAGGTCATGTGTGAGCATTATTCATGCTAGCACAGTATGAGTTTTTCACACAACAGTGCAACACTGGCATTTTTGGAGAGTAGGAAGGCATCTGAAATTAGAACCTTAAAATACTTGAGTAGAACTCACAGCAGTGCTTCACTTAAAAATTAACATTCAAAAGTAGTCTGATTGCATAGGTTTTGTGAAAACTGGTCCTCACACTACCTGCACTCCAAAATGATTGCATTGAGCAACTCAGACCAGAAAGTATTGAGTGCAAAATAATACTATAATTCTCAATATGAAAATCGTGCCATGTTATCAGGCAGCCTGATACTACCCCCTTGTCTTGGAGCTCACCCAAAACAAACACAGATCTACACACAGAGGTGCGTGTAAGGGCTTATGGCAGCCCCACTGAGTTACAGGTTTGGGATATGGTAACAAACACCAGATCAACAGCTTTAGGAAAAAACACTCTATCTCTAAGTAATGGTAGAGTAACTAAATACAGATCAGTACTACAATTATCTGGGTCATTACAGCAGCAAATCCAGTAATTCAGTAGCACAATTATCCAGGTTGAAACAACAGCAAATCCAGTAATTCACCAACACGTGGCCAAACTTCATATGTGGATGCACAAAAACATACATGACCATAGTTATCAGGCAGGCTAGCAGAAAGCAGGGCAAAGCTTATTTTCTGGGCAAGCAGCTGGGAGCAGCCAGTGGTCTCAGGGAATTGGGACTTCCCCAACCAGACTGTCCTTATTTATTGCTGAGTTGCAGAAGCACTATCTGGACTTGCTAACGGATCATTACACCCCATCTCCACTCCCCACTGTGCCAGCTCTGTCCTTGGTGTCCACAACTCCCAGAAGTACTGTATAAAGCAATACTAGCCTCACATTTCTCTGTGTGCCTGTGTGACTGTTGGCTTTAGGCATAGCCTATATATATTCCACTGCCCAATTCTAGATGAAATTTAGAATATGACCATATCTCAATTAAGCATTTCACAGTAAGTCTTCATCATTTTTACGCTATTGCTTCTGAGATAAGTATAGTAAAATATCCCCTGAAGGAAGTGGTTTCTTTCTACTTTCTGTCTGTAGAATGCTATGAAATTGAGTATGTTCTGGTGCAGAAAAAAAAAAAAGAAAGAAAGAAGAAAAAAAAGCTTCTCAAAGACACCATAAAGTAATTTAAAATTAACTGCAGACTAAACTCACCACTTCCAAAGATAATGGTGATTGCCCAGTTTCCACATTGTTTCCGTCTTGAATTAAGCCACATATGGCTAAGTTTTTACAGAATTTCTTCTTCTGTACTGCAGCGTGTACCAAGGTTTAGGGATAGTGATGCATCCTAGAATAGGAGTCCTTAAAGCATTCAAGATAATGCAAATAAGACGTGATAGCTTTAGGCTGTAGTCCCATGAGCTAACTGAAGAATCTAGAAGTAGAGGATCCTACTGTTAAAGAAGTTCTCTTCTCTATAAAGTGATTCAGGGTCATCATGACACCAGGGCATGAAAGTAAGCCTTTCTTAAGATCCCATGGCATTTGTCAGCAGTCTGTCAGATCAGAAGTGATCATCAGATGTCAGTCCTGGTAATAAGGTTCTCTGTATGCATTTTGGCCACATTCTCCATTAGAGCATATGTTCCTTTGGCATTGCAGCAATAGGAGACACAATTCTGTACAGTCTTAAGTTTGAATTAAATGGTGCCTTCCTGCTTCATCATATTCCAGTTTAATTTGTGTGGAAGCCCTCACATTCACTATGGTGTTAGTGTGCTGTAGGTGCTCAAGTAAGTACCTGAGACTACTACATACAGAAAGCACTTCATTTATTTTTGCCAGGCATAGTTACTGCCTCTCCTGACAGAGAGCTGAAGGAAGGCATGTACAAGATCTGAACAGATTAAGAGAATAGGATTTAGCCTGTTGACCAGGCCTAAGGATGGCCCGGACTCTCTGTGCTAACAAGGTAATTTACTTTTTGCCTAGTTTCCCTTGTATTGGTTCAGCATGCCAGCAATCATGAAGGGCTGGATGGACAGAGTCTTGGTCCAAGGATTTGCTCACGAATTTCCAAACTGTTATGATTCCGGTTTGCTCAAGGTATGTTTCTGATATTGTTTTAAGATCATGATTTGCACTTGTCTGGCTTGTTAAAAGTGTCTGAAAGGTAGTACAATAAGGCGAATGCAGTGCTTGCTAAAGATTTAAGCAACCTCCTAGAGATTTTTAGCTGGCCTACAAAATGGGCTTTGTAATTTGGTAGGTGTATCAGAGTGCACTGGGGTGGCATACAGCTTGCAAACAGTTTAAATCAATCAATTTCCTAAAACTATAGTATGTCATTCTTCCCACCACTATAGGACTGCACAAATCTGTAATGAGTGATATACTAGAATAGGTGACAAGATCCTGTTCTGGGATTAGATGTCAAAGTTTGGAATTAAACTATAAAACTTAATCGGAAACCTGAAATAGCCAGTGCACGAGCCTCTGTCCCAGCTATCTTCTTTCAACCTTTTCTTCTTTGTAGCTTATAAATTAAGCAAGATCAGTATCTCTAGATGACAGTCCATAAAATTTTAATTCTCCACGGCACTGAGAATATCCCTGGAAAATGTCGGCCCACTGTCTGATGGATCTTACTTGGTGACAACTGTAGCATCCAGAAACAATATTAGTTTCATGTTTATGTTCACTGCATATTAATCTCTGTAATTTCTGATCTTCTTAACAATTCCAAACATTTCAGTTTGCTTAAATTTCAGAAATGGCTGCCTCACTCAGATGAATAGGAGTAATCCCCAACGATCATAGCTGCATGCTGAGTGCAGGCTCAAGGCAGTTTGGATACTGTGCTGGAAAAACGTTATTTCAATTACGGAAGCTAAAACTGAGTGGGTAGAAGCTGAGCACAAGCCTATGGCTAATACCGGTTACAGAAGCAGAAGAAACACAGGGGTTTAGAACACCTGAGGAACACCCTGTCACCTTGGCAAGTGACAAGCAAGCCCAAGTTTGAAGGAGGACTGTGGCATTCAATTTCTGCCTCCAGGAAGGACAGGGATAAAGGGATTCTCAGTAACAGAGTGGTTTCTAGCCACAGTTTTCCAAACATTGCATAGGGGAGAACAAGGGTCAGTCCTGCTGCATGCAAGAGTGTCAGACATGTAATTCCTTTTCTTTTTAACCTGTATCTGCCCAAAGCCCTGACACATAGTCCAATTGTCTACGCTGTATGTTGTTAATCTTTGCCTCAGAGCTGCTGCTACACATAAAGTCTGGGAAAGAAGAGGACACCACCTCCTCTAGAAATTTATGCTGTTCAGGTTCCCCTGAATATCTCTTGAACTATTTAGCCATTCTTCTTTAAACATGCCTAACTCAAGCACTGCTTTCTTAATTCTAGAACAAATTAGCCCTGTTTTCTTTCACCACTGGAGGAAGCAAAGAGATGTATGCAAAAGGAGGTATCAGTGGTGATATTCGCTACCTCCTGTGGCCCATCCAGGTATAATATATGAATATTTGGTTGTTCTTTGCCTTAATTTTTATTATTCCAATTATTTATAACAGTTGTATTATTGTTTCTTTTATATGAAATATAATGTAATAAGAAAGAATTAAGTTGTCAGTTCCAAGCATCTGCAGGTTATAAATTGGGCCCTAAAATCCTGAGACTACTTTAAAAGTGCACAGAGTTTTAAAGTTGTTTTGTTCCCCTTCCTCCAGACTGGAATCTGGAAAAAGCTCATACTGTCAGTCTTTTAAGTTTCTCTGGTATTATAGGACTTCCTTTATCCCTGGTGTGCAGGATTTCTTTTCCCCATAGCTACCTGATTCATGTAGGATGCGGGGCAGGAGGGGAGTCACGCATTATCCTGGTATTAATGATCAGCATACGAAAGTTAGCATGCCTTTTCTTATTGCTACCCTTTTATCAGAAGTAGCAAGCATGCTTTGAGAAATTTAGGTGGTAAGGCAAAGCTACTACTTGATATAATACAATGGATGTGCTTAAGTTCTTTGGTCTCCTACCCATTGCGATTACTAGCTGTCTGCCCTTGTGAGGCTATCTAGTGGCAGAGCTTGCAAGTCAACATGACAAAGAATGAAACACAACTGTAAATTCAGAAATACACAGAGGGAAAATGGCAAGTTGAGCTGATCTGAAAGGCACTAGCCTTCATTCAGGATTGTTTGGCTAAGCCAGAGGCAAAAGGTTAAAAAAAATACTTAGAAGTAGATGAGAAATACACTGCAGTTCAGGAACAATCTGTGGAGATTCAAACAGTACAATGAACTTTAGGCTGTCTCTGATCCTTGCAAATTTAATAGCATACAGCAGGCGAAGAGAACAGTTCTGTGGGTTTAATAGAACTTAAATAGCACAAAGCAGAATAAATGAAGTTGACCTTATTTTTCAGTGTATTATATGTCATTCTACCTAATGTCTAGCCTTCACTAGTGACTGCCAGGACAGGTAATGAACTTTTGCAGTTTATTTCCCTTCTCCTGGTAAATGCACAGGTTTAGAAAACCTGCCTTATATTGGGCCAGAGAAACAGTTTCAGATTTGAATCTTCTACATTCTTGAACTGAAAGTGAAAGACTAACTATTTCCTGAGGCATTTTTTTCTTTGCTTTGAGTCCAGCATGGAATCATGCACTTTTGTGGCGTCAAAGTCCTTGCACCTCACATCTGCTTTGCTCCAGAGTATGTGTCTGAGGAGAAGAGGAAGGAGATGCTGATTGCCTGGGCCCAGCGTCTGAAGGCTCTTTGGAAGGAAGAACCCATAAACTGCTCTCCTGAGTGGTATTTCAAGTAATGTTCAGGTACAAGACTACAGAGAGAAGACTTTTTTTTCCCTCCATTCTTTTTGGTGCTTTCAGTATCTGAATGCTAATCTCCTAATTTGAATGTATTGTAAGTATCTTGAGTACTACACCTAGCAGCTTAACTGACAATATAGCATTTATCTTCATTGATTCTTGAGGGATTCTCTTCAGTGATCGGTGCAAAAACCTTTATGAAGAATTATCCTTGCTCATATAAACAGTGACATCCTGCCTACAAGTGGTTAATAACACAAGCGGTATTTAGTTGCAGATTATACCGTTGCTGCTTATGAAACAGTAAAGTACATCGTCAAGTTTATTTTAACAGTTTTTGTACCAGCTGCCACTTTTTTTTTTTTGCCAGGGAATATGCTGACCATACTTAACCTTGTTATGGCCAATCCTGTTCTTTTAAATGAGAGCTTTACACTTGTGCCTTTGAGCTATGAAGCCAGATCATGAATAATGCAAAAGGCTGTACAGTTGCACAGTGACTTAGACAACTGGAAAGCCTTGTGGACAGCCTTAGGCTTTTCCACATATTTACAAAGCAATATTAAAGCTATGACAGACACCAGAAGAGGAGAAAAACCAAATACAAATATCATATAGCAGTATGTGCATGTATTGCCTTTCTTTATAAAATGTATCTCCCATTTGTAAAGTATGTAGTTTCCTAAAATCAAAGGCAGTTCTGTATTTTTGTTACCCTAAGTAATGACAAAAAGGAATCCAATCTGTTCCCTGCCCTTTCACACCACTCCGTATTGCTGTTTGGGTCTGGAGGGCTGGGTGCATCCCCTCCGGCATCAGTGTAGGTGGGCTTCCTTGGGGAACCTCCAGCACTGGCAGTTGGTGAGGCAGAACACCTACCCTAAAAGCTGCAGGAGCACTGTCTGTCTATGAGCCAGGATCTAGTAGGACAAAATAACTGTCTGGCTCTTAACATCCGTGATTTTTACCTTGAACTTTAGTGGGATTATTTTTGTGTTTGAAAGCTGTTAACCCATTTTGTGCATATGGCAAAGAGTGGGTTTCTCTCTTAGCTACACAATTTCTTGCTTTAATCAGCTTACCTAACAGCTGGCTTTGCACTTTGATATTAAAATAACGTGGCCCGAATAAGAAACTGTCTTCTAAGTCACTGACAAATGACACTTAGGCCTCTGCACAGAGAGCATGCATCTGCCATACATTCTTTGTAGCAGCCTTGTCATGCCCCACCCTTATGTTTCTTTAAGGGCTATTTGGATAATAAACATGCTGAGCCCAGATTTTGGAGTGGCAGCGTAAGCTTATACACCAGGCTGGGAATTGCTACCACAGGGAAAGAGTCACATGTTCCTGTTTGTCACTGTATGAAGTGAAGGTCAATTTCTAGCAGAGACAGACCCCTGAAAGCAGTGCTGCCCTAAGTTTTTGCAGATGTCTGCCTCAGTGCATATGAGTCAAAGTCTTTAGGTTACACAAGCAAGAAATTTGCTTTCGCTCAGTAACTCTGGTATAGGAAAAAGAAAGTGAAAGGGAATAAAATGGAAAATATTATACATAGAAGTTGTAGGAAAAGCAGATTCTTGCCTAAAAGACCTAAGGAAAACAACTTTAAGTTACCTGAAGAGAGACTGAAGGACAAATGCAAATATTAAAATTGGATGGGAGAGGAATTATCCTTATGTTCACTGCGTTCAGTTACCAGACTATTCAAGAAAGAAGGAAATGGATAGCAGAAAGCAGAAGTTGCAACTGTCAAACCAAATGTTACTGTGCTGGATCAATTGCAGAGCTTAGTGGGTTTAACTGTTAGATGAAGAATCTCAGACTGACCTATGTGATGAAGATACACTTCTTCACACTATTTGGCAGATGCATGCCAGCTCCCCCACACATGGTAGCATTAAGTGCCTATATTAGACTGGATATTTGTAATGTAAGTATACAAGAGTGACTGTGCTGGGTCAGAACAAGGATCGTCCAACCCCAAGTTTTTTCTCCACAGTGGTTATAGGCCAGGAAGAGCAAGCACTTCCCCTGAATACTGTCCTGGGCTTCAACTATATTTAGTGTGGGGGATTTCCTGAGCTATACATGTTTTCTCTATATTTACCAAGCCAAGTAGATGTCTGCTCTGAATTTTGTTCAGTCTTCTCTTAAATTCATGCCAACTTGGAGCAGCCAATACTTTTTGGCAAAGTTCAGCAGGTCAGCTTTTTCCTTGCATGAAGCATTGGAGTGGGGAGTGATCCCAGGGAGAGTGAAGCACCTGGTTCCCAGTAGCTTCGTTTGATTCCTCCCAGTCAACAGTAAATGATCAGTCCCATCCACCCTTTTACATGGTGCTTACAGTTTTGTAGATGTGTGTCACCTCCTCACCTAAATAATCTTCTCAGGCCATGGAGTCCTGTCCTGCTCAGTTGTTCTTTCAAAGGAAGGCATTGGCCTTTGGTCACTCTTGTTGCTCTTCTCTGAACTCCTCCAGTCTCACTATCCCATTACTGAGAAGAGCAGACCAGAAAGTGCATGTGGAGTCAACTCCATGACTTTTGGATTTATATGACTTTCTCTGCTCCTTTCCTAATAATTTCTGACATATGATTTGCTTTAGCTAATGTTTTTTCTGTTGTAACCCTAGATGTTGGCCATCAGTGGTAATGGTCAGCTCAGGGGCCATTATTTTATACATCAATTGTAGGATAATTCTTTTTCCACATGCGCACCCCTTTACATAACTTGAATTTCACTTCCTGTCTCATTGCCCAGTCACTCAACCATTTTTCCAGAGCTCTTCACAATCTGCTTTCCTTGTCCCCCCTCTTCTGAGTAATCTGTATCATCAGCAAACTTTCTCAACCTCACTGCTCGTAGCCCTTTCCAGATCATTTTCAACAGCTCAGATCCCTGCACTTGTAACCTCCCTCTGTTCTGAAAGCTAATCATTTACTGTTGCCCAATTTGTCCTATCTTTTAAACACATCTCCATGCCATGACCTTCTTTCTTATCCCGTACCTGCTTAGTTTTCCTTAAAAAAAAAAAAAACTGATACGAAACTTTGTTAAAAGCCTCTTGGAAACACAAGTAAACTATATCAGCCGGATCACCATTCTGCATATGCTTTAACTCCTCCTAAAGTAATTCTTCAGGTATATCATTCCAATTCGAAAGCCATTGTACGAGGGGGTATACAATAAGGGGGAAACTGAGAACCACTATTCAACTGTGACTTTCCGCAGCCAATCTCTGTCCTCATGTGTGTAGTCTGTTCTCATACAGAAAAGTTCCATGTGCCTCGTAATTCTTGTCACTTTCCTTTAGTTCATGTCTGGCTCTCCTGTGTCTGTTCAGAGAAGAGGTAATCAGAGCTGTGAGCTGTATCTCAGCTGTGGACATATAACAGATGAAACCACATTTGCTGAAGGGTGCTGCTCTTGCAGTGCTTTGGAAGCCAGTCAACTGTGCAGTGATAGGGGGTGCTGAGCCAAGAGTTCATGTCCTTATCCTGACATGCTTTCAGTGCCTGCTATACAGCACACTATACAGGGGCACACCTATGTTCTGGCACATGCCTTTCAAAAACTCAAGGGAGAATTTTACTGTGTAGAAAACCAATAGAGTGGTCTGTGGTTAACGAGGAGAGAGAAAGGAAGTGGCAGTATTAGTTTCCTAGTAGTACTGGAAATGTTACAGACAGTTTGATCTAAAGAATGCTTACCCTGCTAAATCACATTATGCTAAAAGACAAATGTAGTCCTGTCAAAACAGCACTGATTTCATCAGAATAAAGCTAGAATTAGGTGAGTAACCTGTAGCTGCATTTCAGGCTGGGGAGAAGGGTATAACGGCAACATACTTTCCTCTTCCATTTAGTCTGGGATTTGAGTTTTTGTTGCTGGTGGTACTCTTCTCCCACACACTTTCAGGCAACTTTCTGGTCTTCTTCTCTACTTGTTCCAAAAATCATGACTGAATTTCTTTTATTTGATGTTCTGATATGGCAGGTGAAACGTGCTTGCAACTTCAGAAAAACACAAGGAAACAAATAGATCCCCATCTGAACTATGTTATCAAGAAGCCTCATAGCTTAGAGAAACTAAGACTGATTTCTTGTGGTAAGGTGCTTTCAATCCAGGTTTCAAGAAAAATTAATGTTTAAAGGCAAGTGTGGATAGTTCTTTCTTTGGTTTAATATTTGATTCATGGAACAACATTAATGTCACTGTGAGATTAGCTGCCTGCTTGCAGGGGAATGTATTTTGCAATAGACAAGTTATCAAAAGGTTGTGCTGAAGAGAGGAACAGCCAATAATAAATACCATGTATAATTGACGTACAACCTTTTTTTTTTTTTTTTTTTTCCCAAAAAAAATCCTACTATGTTTGTAGATATCCTAAAGCCTAAAGAGCCTACAGTCCACAGGAGAGATGCAAAAAATTTAAGCTTAGGGTGCTCCTGAGTTTTAGTGCTGGATAACTGTCATTCTAAGGGTATTAAAATACCTACTGTATCCATACAAAAATGAAGCTCCAAGATCCATGATGTTTCTTTTTAAATTAGGTGATTCACTACAAAGAGTAGCCAAGAGAGCTATTCCAGCCTTAGTTCCAAAACTCCTATTAAAAAGTATAATAGAATCTTTGACTACAAATATTTGGGGAAGCAGAGGGCTTAGTCCAGAGCAGTAGTCTCACATTTCAGCAGCCTCATTTTAGGTCCTTCAACATAGTGGCAGCAGTTGATCATTTCACAAACAAGTCAGGGAAATGTCTATTCCTGCAATACTTTTGTTGATTCTATCTTACTCTGCTGGTGTTCATATATTTATGGAAACATTCTCCACAGAACAAAATACCAAGGAAACACCTATTGAAGAATTTGTGTCACAGTGCTTGGTGCAGACTGATGTAAAAAAAAAAAAAAAATTAAAAAAAAAATTATAAATACTGGAGAAGTTCTTATTTTTTTGAACAGTAAAATTTAGTGAAATAATGTTTTATGACCAGTTATTTCCAGCCATCCAAAGACATTTTTAAACTCGTCCAGATTCAGCAGTATTGGTTTAATGCAGTCTGAATGCACAGGAATTCTGATCTCTTTAGAAAACTCAGTAAGGAGACAGAAGACCAGTTTCTTCCCTAGGTTTGTGCAACTGAAATACCCCATAGCTGGTTCTGAATTACCAATTGCCCTTGATGAAATGAGAAAGCATTTTGTTAACATCCAACAGAGAGAATAAACCAAGGCCTAACCAGCTTGTCAAAGCAACAGACTGTCACAGAGGACTGCCACGCCTACAAATGCTATGTACTCCACTGAGATGTGCAGAGCAAAGGTGGTGTCTTTACTGGAACTTCATATGAAGCCAAGGGGAAACAAAGTCCTCTCAATATACTCTACATGTACACCCTTGTATTTCTGTCATCTGTTGCTAGGCCACACCTCAGCATCTAGGAGAGACCTCAGGTGGTCCTCTTCTGAACTTAACTGCAGTGAAAAATTGTGGCAGCAATCAGTCACAAACAGTGGTTCCCAAGTCTCTTGGGCATCCTGTTCTGTGTTTGGACTCCCTGGGGGACATGGCCCTTCTCCCCATGCATCAACACTGTTGGTTGCACAGTGCTACAGTTTCTCTCAGCCCTCTGGGTGCTCAGAGAAGTACAACAGAAGTTTTGTTGCATTGATGAGCCAAAGCTAGCTAATATCATGGCTTCTTTCTGTAAAATCAGCTGTAGAACATAATACCTTGACAGCTGTTGGACAGCAGTGGGATCAGTCAGACCAGATAATGCTTTAGCTTTAGATTAAAAGGTAGATTACAAAAAGATTACAGACAAATTTCTCCTTAGGGTTTTGCCCACCGATGATCCCCCTCCCCAGAGTTCTGGGCAGGGTGCTGAGCCCAGAATTAATGTTTCAGCATTGACCCATCTCCAGAGGTGAGAACCTCCTGTGCAAGGGAACACTTATCCCTGCTGGGCTCAGCGGAGCCTTTAGCTGGGGACAGCCACAGCACCATTACGCTCAGGTCCCTATGGAGCTCGCAATTCATGTGAGACATGGAGAAGGAAAACCCTCTAAAGAGATACCTGGCAGCAAACTGCAGGTGGAGAGGAAGAAGTGGAAAAATTCAAACCTTTGTAGGCAAAGCTCACTATACTATAGCCTTCAAAGTTAATACCAGGAAAATAACCCTGTGTGAAGTCACTCTCCTGTTATGGCACAAGCCTACTGTAATTTGATTTTAGTTTTTAAGATTAATGAGACAGGTAACCATTCCAGGTAGCCATGGTCTAGCACTGTGGAGTTTTGACACTTTTTATTTATCAGCCCATACAATTTTTCCAGTGGTGCAATGAAATCTGCAGGTTTCACATACAGCAGTTTTCACCCTGCTGACAATAAAACCAGCTACATGTTAAAAAAAAAAAAAAAGCATTTAGAATTCTATATATTTACTTTTTTTTATGTCAGTTTTAATAAGAAGAATGAGATTTTTAGTACAGAGTAAGTGAAGGTTTGGTCAAGATTAGCAAAATCTTCAGTTAAAGTAAAAAGAACTAATGGGCTTATTTTATTTTCATTAATACTAAAATTGAAAACTTCTGCTCACATAAATGCATTATGGTGAAAAGCATTAAAACTGTACTGGCCTTATCGTCCAGTTCAGGATAACCTTCCTTTCTTCTCAGTCAGAATTAAGATATTTCTCCATAAATTCAGATTGCATTTTTTGATCAATTTATTTTTCCCTATTCATTTTGAGAAGGACTGTCATAACTGGCAACACTGACCTCTAAGCACCAACAAAAAAATGCTAATTTCGGTCTTTTGCCTAGCGCTTGTTGGCAAACCACCACTGAATGAGACTGAAACCTTTTTAACCACACAATTCTTATAAATTTAGCCATCTTACTTCCTGCCTTCAGCCCATGTCTTCAGCCACACACACAATGCAAAGCTCAAAAGCAGAAAAAAACAAGCCGAAACAAAAAACCTCGGAAATAAAACATTATCAAAAGATTTCTGTAATGTTTGGGATTGCCACAGAAGACCAAAACTGCATGATCAGCCCACCAGAGATACCATGTCTGGAATTCCTTCTGCCTTATTTAGTTGACAAATGTCCCAGATTCTCTGGACTGCAGGTTTAATAACATCCTCCTTACAATACCTCACAATGTGGATGGACATGAAACGTCTGTATTCAAACTGTGATGAGCTTAGTTTGGCAATTCAGCGTAGCTGTCCTGTGTCTCCTCATTATAGCAGGTGTGATCAGCCCTTGCATCTGCAGCTGTCAGAGCATTAAACTCCTGTTCTGGCTCAGTACTAGCTGATCCAGAATCAGTGGAAAACAGAGATACGCTGGGCACATGCCAATACCGTTGCCAAGATTTTTTTTAAGAGTGAAAATGATTGCACTGAGCATTTTTTGGAGAGTTCTTGGAAAGAAGCCTCTTGTTCAGTTTGTCCAACAAGGTGCAGAAAACTGCCTCAAGTCTTGGAGAGAAAACTTGAAAGCTATCACCAAGG
Source organism: Haliaeetus leucocephalus (assembly GCF_000737465.1). Lineage (NCBI taxonomy): Eukaryota > Metazoa > Chordata > Aves > Accipitriformes > Accipitridae > Haliaeetus > Haliaeetus leucocephalus. The sequence goes on along the minus strand of NW_010972809.1, from coordinate 8,443,301 downwards.
CTGTTCTACCTCTCCAAAACTGCAGCCACCTGCATTCTACTGTTTCCCATCTGTCTTTCCAAAGAGACACCTTTCAGAAAGCTGGAAGGTGGGAGCCACCTGCTCCTCGCAGATGAACATGCTGGCCAGCAGAAGGCACAAATGAGACTGTATCTTCTAGAAGGGCAGATAAGGGTACATGGGTGGTTTAGGAATTCAGATACTATGTTGCTGACCATGAAGGACAAATTCTGTACTTGGAGAGGGCCACAGGCCCAGAAAGTGCCAGCGTTACACACCAGCGCACCCATGTAAATCCCCAAGGCCACATAATACTGAATGGGGTTCTTTTGTTTGCTAATGTTTTGTTTGTATGTGGCAGGAATAGGACTGGTACAAACATAGCCTCAGAAGTCCTCCACAGCTGAGGACTCTATCCATGAAATCTACCATGGGGCCTAGCACAGAATTAAATCAAACCCTCTGTGGCCATTGTGCTTCTTCCAGATCTAGGGCAGTCGGGGGCCTCAGCTTCCACCAGGAAAGAGGACCAGGTTCCTAGACCACTTTTGTTCTCTCATCACTACCAGGCTTGCCCTCCAGCTTTAGAAAGGCTCCCTCCCTTAAACACGAGCTGTGGGCTGCTCTTGTCCTCCCACATGGATCTGCTGCTGCTGTTCTGGTAGTGCCTAGTAGTACTGAGCCGCAAACTCCACAGCATCCACAAAGCACCGTGGGGAACGCAACAGTTCCCCAGAATGGGAAGGCCACGGCAAAGAGGGTAGACACTCATCATCACCATTGTTTCACTGGAGGAAAGGCGAAGGGGTCAGTCTTATGTCAAGAAGCTGTGTTAGACACTATTTCTATATGAGAACAGTTTTCCTAATGAAAATAATAGAATATGTTAGTTATGGCATCTTCTTTGCTGTTAGGACAATAACAAACTACATAAAATCTGTCAGAGATGCCCTAGACACACCTGACCTCTGCAAGAGGATGGACTAGATGGTTCATGGCGGTCCTTTTAGGTTACGTATTTTTGCAGCGATCCCCAAGACTGTTGACAAAGAGGAGAAACTCCTGCCTCCACCCTTCCTGAACGAAAAGCTGCCTCTTCGGCACCAAAACAACAACAAAGAAATGCATTTCGACCACGCATCAAACTCCCAGCTGCTGTCAGTCTCGATAACGTGGCCAGGTTTGCACCATTCATAGATGGTCAGCACCAGGCTCACACCGGCGGGTGGGCGCTGGGAGCCGACCCCTTCCAGGCGCCGGCGGCGAGAGGCAGCGATGCTGGGAGGCGCCGGGTGCCTGGGCAGGCAGGGCTCGCACCCTTCTTCCCGGCAGCGGACGTGCCTTTCGGCGCACAGACCCGGCCGCTTTGCAGCCCCGCGGGCAGCAGCAGCTCCGCGGCGCCCTCGGGCGAGCCCGAGCCGCCTCCTCTGCTTCCGAGCAGGCGCGGCGGCGGGGTGTGCCGAGCCCTCCTCCCGCCGCCGCGGGGCCGGTGAGGGCGCACCCGGACGCCGCCGGGCCCTCCCGAGGGAGGCGGCAGGAGGGCGGAGAGCGGCCCGCAGCCACGGTAAGGCACCGCGGACCGGGAGTAGGGGGGCCGGCAGCGGGGGGGGGGACCCGCGCCG
>NW_010972809.1:8408123-8441648 GCF_000737465.1 Haliaeetus leucocephalus | reverse complement strand
GGTTCCGGGCCCCGGGGGGCTGCCGCGGCCGGGCCGGCGGGATTGCGGCGGGACGAGGTGGCCCGGCGGGGTTGCGGCGTATCCCCCTAACCCACCCACCCCGCCTGCTGGCGGTGGCGCTGGGAAGGGTCGCCCGGCCACGGAGGAACCCCCGGGGCGCCGCGACGGGAAGCGGCACGGCGGGGAGCGGTGCGTGCGAGGGGCGGCGGCATCGGCGGCAGGAAGGCGCCGGGAGGAGGAGGAGGACGACATGTCAAGTCGGCCAACGAGGAACTAGGCCGGAGAAGACCTCTCGCTAGGACTTCCCGGGCCCGCGTCTCCTGCCGAGGCGCCGGCGAGCGGGTGCGTTTGGCGCTCCCCGCCCGGGGCACCGCGGCTGCCAGCTGGGTTGCGGGGGCCGAGCCCGGCCTGACCGGGAGGGCCCGGCCCCGGCTGGCGCCTTCCTCCGGCAGCCGCGGCAGTACGAGGTGCCTCTGCCGGGACAGGCTGTCCTGATTCCCGTACAAGAATACACTTTTGTGACCGCTTCTGTGCTAAAACCGAACCGACTGTGACACGGTTGTACCGGTGCAAGCCACTGCACAGAGCCCCTCCTCTTCCCTTTCCACCCTCCCTCTGCTCTGGTCCTGCCGAATCTGGCAGTGCATTCCACCCTCCCTCTGCTCCAGAGCTACCAAAACTCGTGTTTCATGAACACTTTTGCTTCCCTTGCGTTGGCTCTCCCTCGCTTTCTGACAGGATCCCTTCTGCAACCCGCTGCTGATCTAGCACAGGTATTTTCTTTGCTACCTCCAAAGGGGGGGAGTCATTGATCATCAGTGAAAAAATGCAACAGCTGAAAACCCTTAGCCAAAGGGAAAGGTTTAGACAGAGTGGGTTATGAGAGTTACAGCAACAGAGTTGAGATGGGCTGACAGCTTTTGAAACATCTTCCATACATGCAGTATTTTTGTCTTCAGCTGCAGGGACCCTTCCATTTATCTCCTGTTGCCTGTATTGGGGATAGCAGCTTTGGTTCCTGTCTGTTATTCCCTTCTGTTCCTGATAACTACATGGCCACAAGTTCTGATGCTTGCAGACTTCTTCACTTTCTCCAATTATACCTATAACACCTCTCAAGAACTTGTGCCCTGAGAGCATCATCAGACCAAAAGGGCTGCTATTACTGTGTAAACTTTTTTCATATTACCGTGCTAATGCACTCAGCAATCCTCCCTAACTGCACAGGCTACACAAGATCTACATCAGATCAGTAACAAATCATTAGAAGAGAGCAAACTGCTTTTGAGTGGTGACCAGGCCCAATATGACCTCGTGACCAGGTCACAATTCTTGGGAGTTTATGTACCCTTTGGGCGTTAGAGGGGAGTACATAACCGTGGTGTTAAAAAGAAAAATGTCACAAATGCACTTATTACACTTTTATCTCTCTCTAAAGAAAACCCAAACATATTAGTGGGTCCCTCTCTTTTAGCAACCAGTGTTCCCTCTCTTTTAGCAACCAGTGTTCAAAGTTTTCATAATACATGTTGGCACTTGTTAAATATGAACCCACCCTAATACAGATGTTCAGAATATTATATTAAAAAAAACCTGCTTTATAATCACTCAAGTATACAGATGAGGGCTGCCTCACAGAACACGAGTTAACCCCTAGAAGTACATGTAGCTTCTGTAAGGTTAGGCTAAACCAGACTACAAAACTTCCTGTCTCTTAACCACAGATACGTGGTGTTTGCACTGGTGTATCATAGGTACTGAGAATACACGTGAATCACCATGTATCTCAGTAAAAAGCAGTAAGCTTGGAATGAACTTGAGCCTTTGAGCTTCCCCCCTTGATTTCTGTATCATCTGACATATCCAGGTAACATCAGCCAATAGCCTCATGTTAAATAGTATACTGAAATATGTAGTCTTTGCTTAAAAACCTGGCTAGAAATTGCTTTCCTTTCTACAAAAAACTTTGGGTTTGAAGTCTTAAGATCAAAGAGCTTCTACGCAGAGTACCTCACTACTTAATAACAACAACAAAAAAAAGTAGTAGCATCCTAATAAGAGAGCATGCCCAAGGAGGAGGGTTCCCTCCCATCTTATGGGAAAACTCCCTCTGTTGAGTGTTGTCCAACTCATTTCAACAGATGTCTTATGATTTCAGAAGTTATTACTTCTGAATTTCCAAGCCTTCTGGTTATGGTGATTACATGCTGCTTGGTAGGAACAGGTATTAGCAATGTAAATAGGAACAAGGTCCTATATTGTTACAGTTTGAGGCAGAGCTGTTTTTTGCCAAGTTATGTGGTATTGAATGGCATCCCCAAGCTATCAATAGTATTAATGCAGCTTTAGAGATTCAGCATTCAAAATTACACATCTACTTTGCCTTCACAAGAAGAGCACATGCAATTCTTACAAGAATAACTAAGATGCATAATGACTGTTAGCATGGAAAAATTACCATAGATATGTGCCTTTGAAACAATTCCTGAAAGGGAGACCCCAGATAAAGAAGCAAGATATTAGTTCATGCCACATTAAAGTCTCATGACTGAATTCCAGCCTTTGTACCTGTGACACCCACCCCATCTACACAACAGTCAGTAGCACCACCCCCAGAAAGCCAGAGAACCATCACCAGAAACTTCCAGGGAGACGAGCACTCACCTATGAGAGTAGAAGTGGCTATTCTTGGCACTGCTGTGAGTCATTTGTTACTCAGCTATTTGATTAGCTGTAAAGGAATTTAAAGAAAAGAAACCAAAACCAACAACAAACAAAACACAACAACAGTCTCCTCTCCCCTAATAATTATTAGGCATAGCAGAGCTTACCTTCTTAGTAAACAACTGCAATTATATCCTCAGTCCTGTTCTCATAACACAGGCTAGTACTCCAGCAAAACAAAATCTGCATCCTTTCAAATCCAGGAAAGCCAAAGACAAAAACTCTGAAGAGAGCACATTGCTCCAGCTGTAGAAAGGGTGTCAAAAAGCAAGTGGATAGGGTACTTCAGGACATGGTTTAGTAGGCATGGTTAATGGTTGGACTCGATGATCCTGAAGATCTTTTCCAACCTAAACAGTTCTATGTTCCCTGTCTATACAGCAACAGCCCATAGAGTATATATACACTTAGAAGAGGAAGCTCTTGCTTTCTCTCTTCTACAGGTGCAACTTTTTTTTTTTTAAATTAAGTTTACTCTTCTCTATTTTGGCTTGTCAGTATCGAACTGGCCAGACAACTTCCAAATATAAACATCTCTTTTCCCTCAGAGACCTACCTTCTACAGACACTTCCTCTACCTCCTTATTCCCCAGGCTCCAGGAAGAGGTTGTGGTAATTAGGCTGCAGCTGATGATCATAACAACATTAAGCAATCTTTTCAATTAGAGATTTGATGATACAGGTGCACAGTAGTTAGCAGTCACTTGTTAATCTGAAAAATTTGTGAATCCCCTTGCTACACTATTTAGAGCTCTTAATTGCCTGAATGAGCCAATCTACTGTTGCTGATAGTGGCCCTTTGAAATGGTGCCTTTCTCCCAGCTCTGTGTGTTGTAGTCATCCAAGAGGAATGGAAACTGAACAGCCCTGCTAGACTCTTGGACTTTGTCTTTTCTCAGCAAACTCTTTCCTTATCCTATGTAAGGTGCTTAAGGTAAAAGTTCAGTAAGGGGAAAAAAAGAGAGCTTGTGGCTTGCACCTGTGCTAGCAATGCAACTTGTTGGTGTGTGCCAAAGGTACCGGCTGTCTAGTCTTCTTTTAAGGTTTTACCTCCAGAGAGATGCGTTAGGCAAGAGAGCACCACAGCTTTATCAAAGACTTAAAATTATTCTGGCATCTGCTGAGGTTTACTTATCTACCCATTTCATAGGCTCCCCCAAGCTCTCTTTTTTTCTTGGTACACTTAGGAGATACTGCAAACCTTCACAATTTCTTTGTTCCTCTTCTTTTTGAGAGGCAGGGGAGAAGTTGCCTTATATCCCCACCACAGTCCTTCCTAGCACTTGTCTCCTTAAATTCAGACAGCTGTGAAAATAAGTTTCCCACAGAAGCTGGGTTCTTTGTTTCACTCTCCAGAGAAACCTTTTGTTTGTTTGTTTTAAGCCTCAAGCAAACCCTTTAGAGCTGGATTTTCAAAGATGCTTAAAAGGTAGCTTAGAGTTATATAAGTATCTGGGCACCTGAGGCCCATGTTCAGGCAATTTAGAAAATGAGATACCTATCAGAATCATGAGGCACTACCTGCCTCTGGGACTGTGGCCCTTGATTTTTCTGGGTTTCAGTTTTTGCACGTGTGAATTGTAGGGACAGTACCAATCTACTGCGTATTATATGAATAAAAACTATTTATGAACAGTACTTTGAGATCCTCAGGTGAAGAAATGGGTTTACATCTACTTAATATAACTGTAATGGGTTGACAAGATAAATCATTGTGACCTTTAGGTCTGATCCTGTGAGAACCACAGCATCTTTGGTATCAAACTGAGGCCCTGTGTTCATAAGGGTCACAAGAGTATATGCTTGTGTCCCGCTTCTTGCATATGTGCTTATTTAGTGGAACAGCTACATGCTTGATAATGACACTTCTTTTTTCTCCTTTATACCACAGGTCCAGAAGCACTAGGGTACTTGATTTTGTTTTAATTGCTAAGCCACAAAGACTGCAAACATGTCTCTGGAAGACATCCACATGAACACCCAAGATTTGCTTGAAAAAAAACCATTAGACGCTGGAGGATTTGGAACAATTTCTTTATGCTTTCACAAGAAACATGGATATGTAGTATTAAAAAAAGTGTATACAGGACCCCAGCGCACTGAGTAAGTTACAGACCTTAGTTCTGATTTTTATCTTTCTGTTAGTCTAAGGAATCCTCTAAACTCAATGGAGATAAATCTAAATTAAGTGTAATAATTTCAGATCTTTGGATTCTGGAGATACTGTATGTGGGGAAAATACTCTAAGACAATACTAGCAGCTGTCCTGCAAATTTTCCTTTTTTCCCCTCATGAGCCAACTTTTTTAGTTTTAGCTCATTGTTCCAGTGAAGTTCCTGTTTTCTGTTGTAAGGCAAGCACACTGGATTGTTAAGAATTGAGAGCATTCTTGCACACTTAAGGAAATGCAGGAACTCAGTGGCACATGATATTTTCAAGCTTGCAGATCAATTTTCAATATAATTGTCCAACCATAGATGTCCACTAGGAACTAAACACACATGAGCTATCAGTAGGACTCCAATCTCACATGTATAATACCAAGAATGTAACCCTCTCTCCCTTGAGAAAAAGCAGAGTGAGCCGAGCCTGCTGTTTTAATTCAAGGATTGAATTAGCTGTTGATTTCAGTGGATTCAGGTCACATTGCAGCTCTGCTACCTCAGAGCCGTAATGATCCTGAAAGTCTCCAGTGAGTCATCCACTAGAGAGAGACAAAACCCCACGTTCTTCTAGTTTGGGTTATAATAAATAAATTAACTGAGTTTTTATTTTGCCAGTGAAAAATGAATTAAGAGATTCTAGTAGTTTGCAAGCTGCACTGACAGTTTGGGATGAACACAGTTAAAATGGACAAGCCTGTCTGGTTTGTGTTTTTACTTTCTCACTACACAGGCTCATAAGCTTGTTATTCCTTAAAGTCTTGAACCAAAAGCCTTAAGCAAATTTACAGCTGAGCCTAATGCAAACAAAACAGCCACTTTCTTCTCTAGTACTAGAGGAACACAGAGGGAGAGAGCAGTTTCATGTTAAGTCACAGGGTAGGAAAGCATTAGCAAGCAACATAGTCTCAAGATTTTCTTATATTCTTTTGCCCTATGACTAGAACAGGAGCAACGGTAAAAAGAAGACTATTTAATATAACAGGTACCATCCTTCTCTAACACCCTTAGCAAGCTCCCAGCTGTGTACCTGTGACTATTGATGGGTTGTACTGAGGCCCAGGTAAAAGTTAGGTTTTGAATTCATCCTAAACCCGTAATCATTAGTACATGTTATCACCATCCAGTACATGGATGGATCCCCTGTAATAAATCCATTTTGAATGTGAATACCAGCCCTTTGGAAAAGAGACCTGTATGGTTTCCTGTACAAGAGGCAGTGGAATGTGTCTCAATCCTCCTTGTCCGAAGACTCTTTCAGCCCTGCCCTGTCCTGATCCCACCCCAGTTCAGGGATTTGGACATACACAACCAGCAGTGCAGCTACAAGAAGAATGCTTATGCACTTTCTGAAAAGCAGACCTTAAAATCAGGCTGAGCAGACAGTCTCTGTGCAATGTGTTTGAGACTTAGAGAATATAACCTGGCATGAACAAAACTGTATCAATTCAAAACCAGCTGAAGGTATAGTTCATCTTACAGTGGCTCTAGGGATGTTGACATGTTTGGCCATTGTTTTCATTATGAATCAACAGCATTTTCATCCCTGTGTTCTTTCTAGCCTGGCACCTAAGTTCAGCGTAATTTCTGTTTTACAGATATAATGCTTCCCTCCTTGAAGAAGGCAGGATTATGCGCAGACTGCAGCATAACCGTGTGGTAAAACTACTAGGTATAATTTTGGAAGATGGAAACTACTCACTTGTAATGGAGTATGTGGACCGGGGGAACATGATGAAAGTGCTACAGAAGGTGAACAGTGAATTGCTTCATCTCTTGGTGCTCCTTAGGGTTGATAAGATGCTTGAAAGGGACAAGATGTTACTGCAGTCTCCAAAGAATGGAGTTTTTAGTTTCTCATTCTCCTTTCTGTGTTAAAGAGCCAGCAGCAGCCCTGCCTTCTCTAGAGACAGCAGAGGACAGCTATGGCTTTCCTGTGCATCAGAGGAGCAGACCACAGTTAGAGGTTCAAACTTACAGGAGTGTTTGTAGAGATAAGTGGAGAATTTGCTAAAGAAGAATGCTTTTGTAAATATGGAGTGACTCTAGAATTACTTTAATGCAAAAATTTAGATCCAAGAAGGACCTTAGTTCTTTTTTATTGTGGTTTGAGCAGAGGTATTCTTGGGACTGAGAAAGAAACTTTTTTTTTAAAGATTGTTTTTTAATTTGATGGTTGTAGTAGCATTTTTTAATAGATGGCATTTCTTGTTCTTTGTTTTAGCTCTCACTGCCTTTGTCAGTGAAAGGGCGTTTTGTGCTGGAGATCACAGAAGGAATGCTTTATCTGCATGAGCAAGGTTTCGTACACAAAGACCTAAAGCCAGAAAACATCCTTGTAGACACAGACTTCCACATTAAGGTACTTGTTAGAACAACGTAAATGGAGAAGGCTAGTGATTTGGGTTGAAGAACCCAGTTCAGCTGCATTGGTTAGTATTCCTGATTGGTAGATGAACTCCTTTGCAGTGTAGCGAGCTATTGCCAAGAGTGTTAGCAGTGGATCACTGAAGTATGGTGGCCTATACAATCTCTGAGCCTGAGCTTTGCATAATCTTCCCCCAACTGTGGAAAAAAAAAATCACTAAGGGCATTAAAAAAAATGAATAATATTGTTGAGAATTAATGAACTACAAATAACAAAACAGTTAGAAAGAAAAAACAAACCTTAACACATAGAGATTGAAACAAAATAGAATGCCTTATGGATCGTGCCTTTTGTCCTTTATTGCTGTAATTTCTCCTCCTGCCTTTACCTCCTCCTTTTTATTCCTTTACTTCTTTTGCCTATCATCTTTTCCTCTTTTGTCTCCCTCTTTTTTCCCTTAGTCATCATTTTAAAATGACAGACAGCAGCTACAAAAAAAGCAGCAGGAGACTACTTCAAAGAATGGTTTGTAAGCCTGTTCCAAAGCCCTTCTATTAACTTTAGTGGGGTTTTGGATCAAGACACATAGATATAGAGTCTACTCCTGAATAAACCTGAGTAGAATTTGCAGCAGTCCTCATCAAACATCCTGTCTCTGGTCAAGGTGAGTTGCTGAAATAACCACCCCATTACAGTTGAAACTACAGAATAAATTCCTGTGAAGAGAGCTTTGTCATTTGGTATTTCTCACACATAAATTAGTGAGAAGTTTTTTAACAAGGTTAATATAGCAGCAAGTCCTAGTGGAGTATAAGCAGCTTGCAGAGAAGAGGTATAAACTTTTTTTTTTTTGCCAAAAATAATTAAAAAAATCCTGATCTGCTTTAAGCGTAAATTGGATGGTTTTGGGGGTTTCAGCTTGCTTATATGGACAGGACCAAACTAGGCTATCATCATACTGCATGACAAACTGAACTGCAACCCAGGATCAAATTCAGAATAAGATCAGACTTCCTTAAGCAGCTTAATTAAAAGTATAACTTAAGGCAGCTGTTGTATGATCCCTCTGCTTGAATGTGTCTAACCTTGCCAATATATATAAAGGGAAATAGTTGTTCTAGGTAACTGCAAATGTTGGAAGATTTATATCATGTCTTCCTCTATCACATTAAACCTCTCACTTGTAGACCTGAACTTGGACTCCTGCTTCCTCAGCAGAATATCACTTACATTTTCCTCCTCCTCTGAATACATGACCTGTAAATTTAGTCCAAAGCTTCAGAAACTCAAGAGGAACAATAAGCTAGTTAGAGGCAACAAGAAAGAAAAGAAAAGCAAGTTATAAATAAGGCAAGACGTCACCTCAGTTTTATCTGAAGTGATTGGGTTACACAACTCAGTTTGACAGCTGCCTGTGGCCAAGAGAGGCAGTCCTATTTTCTTCCTTTTTTCCTCTCCTGCTGATCTCCTGTTCCCTTGTCTTAGCACTGATGCTAATCTGACCACCCTGCCCTGATTTAAGCAGCCAAACCAGCAGATTACAATTTGCCTTGTTGGCAGTGCTACCCTTCTGTTGCAGTGCACTTGATTAGGCAAGCCATTTGAGTGCCTTGCACTAGGTCTTCCCAGTGTCAGGTAAGTGTCAGTGCTGGAACAGGAGGAGCAGAGGTAGCACATAACAGAAGGCTGTGGGGAAAGGAGGGAAGGATTACTTTATTCGCCATCAGCCATTAGTCCAGCTGTAAAACTGCACCCTAAGGTTTCAGTAACATCACCTTGTCAAGCACACAGTACCCAGGTATCCCTGCTTTAACTTATCCCATGCTATCCTTTTCCATGTCTCTCTGCCATACACATCACATCACTTTAGATCCTCTTCCTCCCCCTTTCTGTAGGAAGATATAAGGAACTTGAGTTAAATGGAATCTAAATGCAAAGGGTAGTAAGGGAAGAAGGATATCTGCCCATCTCATAGATTACTTCTGGGTTTGAATCTTAGCTTGTTCTTATATGGGTCTTCTGTTCTGCCATGAGCACTGCAAGCAGATCTTGAATGTGATTGTCAATATGAGCAAAACCAACCTTTTTCCTTACATTGGGTGATTGTTCCAAGTGAGGTTAAGTTAATAATGAACATTCAGCCTAACTGTTCTCAGTTGACAGTGATAATTTATTTGGGGAAAAAAACCCCACCCATAAAACAGCAAGTAGTTTGTTTTCCTTTCTTGTAGTTGCATTTTTTGCACCGTTTCATTTTTAGGTAAGTTATTAACAGCTATTCATTACAAAATTGAGCACTGCTTGAAATACTTGTTTATCTCCTCTTCATCACAGCACTAGCTCTGATGTGTCTCATTTTTCAGATTGCAGATCTCGGTGTTGCCTCCTTTAAGAACTGGAGCCGGCTGACCCAAGAAGAGACTGTCCGACAGAAGCAAATCAAGAGCACTTGCCAGAACAATGCTGGGACTCTTTTCTATATGGCCCCAGAGCATTTACGCTGTGTTAATGTAAAACCTGTGGAGAAATCAGATGTTTACAGCTTCGGCATAGTGATCTGGGCAATTTTTGCTAACAAAGAGCCATATGAACGTAAGTTACTTCCAGAAGGACGCGATCACAAAACTAAGTTACAAATGTTAAGCATTTAAAGTTATAAAATTAAGATTAGTAGATTAAATCAGTTATGCCCGAGAATAGCGCCTGTTCAGCACCTCATGGCCAGTGGGAGGCATTAGTTGCATCATTCCTGACTTATAAGTGTGGACAGGAATATCTGAATTGAAAGGTAGGCATGAGCCCAAACTATTTGCATACACATGGTATGGGCATAAACCTGCACTCAGTGGCAGAAGTTAAACAAATCTTGGGCAGGCCAGGATGGAAACTTTGACGTATACTATTGCCTGAGGTAGGCTGGTGGTTTTTCTTGTAACAGGAATGGTCATATAGCCAGTTACAGCTTCTCAGCTGTATGGTACTAATTTCTCAACATGCAGTAGTATTGTCATGTAGAACAATAGGAGCAGACTGTGGAATTCCAGAGTAATGTGTTTATCATTTTGAATGGATTTTTTGCTAACTGAATAGCTAAATGTTGCCTGTGTGGCCATCTTTGTGTTCATACCCAGTGCAGAGCATAACTGAGATTCAGATAACTGAGCTAGATGTCACCCTCACTCACACTGGGCACATCTTATATGTAAAAGTAAATATTAATCTTAAAATAAATCTCTAATCCATGGAAGTTAGGGCAGTGAATTAAAATTCACTAGTGTGAGATATTTATAGCTGTAAATCAGTCACCTTTCTTTGAAATCTTCTTTTATATATCCACAAACACACAGGGAGCTGCTTCACTATTTCTTTTACCTACAGAAAGGTTGCAAAATCCGTGATCAAGATCTGATAGGGAATTTTATTTTTCAGATTGTATAAATGAAGCCCAGATTTGCTTTGGCATCATGAATGGAAACAGACCAGACATAAAGGAGATCACTGATAAATGTCCAGTGGAAATTATTGACTTAATGAAACAATGCTGGGAGCAAGAGTCAGAGAAACGGCCAACCTTTGCAGGTAAGGCATTGCTTTGCGATTCTTTTTGTTACATGTGCGTCAATAGTCTGTAATGAAGCAAAACAAACTTGAGTGTTTTCCTCTTAAAATAAATTTTTGCTTTGAAAATAGAAATATCAATTCACATGCCCAGTAAAGCATGCTCCCTGTACCCTGACTAAAAATGGGATCTGGTCCAACATTACAAATCTGAGAAATACTAGTGAGTGGGTAGAGCCAATAGACTTATACCTGCTGATAATTTTTCTTCAGCACACTATAATCTTCCTGCTGAAATTTACAGAAAAGCTAACATCAAGTGACATAGTATATCTTGGGTCTGACTGAGAAAATACCCTACCCAAACTAGTTTCAGAAGCTGTCCCAGATCAGCCTTCCATGAACAATGCAACTAGCCTTTGACTGTTCTTGTTACTATATTAAGGCTAAATGAGTCGCGTGAACAGATTCCAAATGTATGTATAATTTTCCTGTTTCTGACTTTATACAAGTCTTTATTCAATCCTTATCCATCAAAATTGTTGACAGTATAAATCACTTCTATATTCCATTGGAAACCACTTTCACTTAGTTCTGTTCTTTTTGCAGAAATTAGTCAAAGATACAAGCCATTTTACTATCAAAATCTAGGAAAAAATATTGAAGATGATCTGAAGGAGTTAAAAGTGAGTAACTTTCTAAGCATTTTAAAGCATCAGTTCCCCACCCCTCTCCCCAACCTCAGTTATGGCCAGATTCTGCCCCTTTGAGACTGATCATGCTTGACCAACCTGATTTCCTTCTGTGATAAAATGGCTGGATTTGTGAATGAGGGGAGAGCAGTGCATGTCATTTACCTCAACTTTAGGAGGACTTTCAACACTGTCTCCCAAAATGTTCTTTATCCAAGTTCAGATGTTACTGTCTGGATGGGCAGATGAGAACAGGTTGAATGGTGAGTCTCAGAGGGGTAGCACTTAGTGGGTCCTACTTCACCTGGAGGCCAGTAACAACTGCAGTAGTGCAGAGGTCTACTATACTGGGGTCTTCCCTGGTTTACTCCTTTATCGGTGACCTTAGGGAAGTGATGGAACGTACTCTCATAACGTGTGCAGGTGACACCAAACTAGGACCACCAGTTAATACAATCACAAGGGCAAGGCTGCCCACTGCAGGCTGAAGGAATGGTGTGACAGAAACCTTTTGAAATTCAGAAAGGACAAATGCAATGTGCTGCACCTGGAACAACCCCTGACTTGAGTGCCAACTGGGGGCTGCCTGGCTGGGGAGCAGCACTGCTGAGAAGGACCTCAGGGTGCTGGTGAGCAGCAACCTGGGTACCAGCCACAGCCGGCCTGGCAACCAGGAATGCCAGCAGCATCCCGGGCTGTACCAGCAGTGTCACGGGCAGCAGATCAAGCAGATCTGTGCAGTGCTTGTTAGTCCTGCCATATGAGATGGGGCTGAGGGACTGGGGTTATTTCAGCCCAGACACATGATGGCTTTGGGGGCACATAAATAGCAGCCTGCCCCTACCTATGAGGAGTTTATTGAGAAGATAGAGTCAAGCTCTTCACAGCAGTGCACGGTAGGAGGACAAGAGACAGCGGACATAAGCTGAAACAAGAGAGATTCAAACTGGGTGTAAGAGAAAAAATTTCTCCCCATGGAGACAGCTGAGCAGTGGAGCAGGTTAGCTAGGGAGGTTGTCTAGTCACCATCATTGGAGGTTTTCAACACCCAACTGCACAAAGCTCTGAACTACCAACTCTGATCCCATAGGTGACCCTGTTTTGAGTAGGAGGTGGGCCTGAGGTTCCCCAAGGTCCCACCTGAGTAACACTCTGATTCTATGATAATACTTTGCAAAAGCTCCTCATATATCCATTAAGTCTCACTCATGAAATAAAATGTTATTCCTAGAGATTAAAAAGTGGCAGAATCTGATTTAAAGTAAATGTAAAAAAAAAAAAAAAAAACCCAAACCACACCTCTAAATTCTTGGTAATTTCTGTCCTGCGTTCAGGCAGTGTCTAATGAGTCCCAGCCTTCTTGAGACCAGGAAGCTATATGGCAGTAATAACAGGGAAAATTTGAAATTAGATGTTTTTCCTGAGTATCCAAGTCGGTTTTCTCTTAGTTTTCTGGCTTTAGGTTTATAAATTATGATAAAAAGAATGATTTCCTGACTGAAAATAAGAGAATGAGAAGTTCTTGAACAATTGGGATGATTATGGAACCTTTTTATCACAGATTTTATCAATTTACTCACTTCAGTAGTACTGACATCTATCGGTGAGAACTCCTGGCATTAGGGGTTTAATCTTTGCAGTGAAATGAGGCTCAGAAGAGTACATACAGTTATTTTAACTGAGAAAAGAAAAACAACTTCCTTTAAAGAAAACTGTAAATGAATGGTTTCACAAAGTGCTTCCTTCTGTCACCAAGTCTACAGTTGTGGAAATGAAAGTTTCTGGTTTAGAGAACATGTGATGTTTGTGAAGCACTAGTGACTGTTCAAAAAAGCAATAGAGTTTTGCAAAATCAAACTGGTGAAACAAATTTCCTGGACTGATTTGACCAAGCTAACTCACAATGTGAAGTATATATAATCTAGTTTATGATAGCGGCCCCAAATCAGGATCATGGCCAGCTAGACTAGATGCATTAGCTCTCTGCAAATACACCTCTCAAACCATAGGGACCATAGGACTATTTAGAAAATGGGCTGTGAGTCTCTTACTTTATCAGGAAGGAAAGCATCCATTCCAATCGAGGCACAGAATTTGAATACAGCATTCAAGGCAAGTCAGTATGGTGAACTAATACTACAGTTTCAGTAGTAACATGAGTTAGAGGGTTTGAGCATAGCCTTTTTTTTTTTTTCCACCCCACTAGCAACCGTGGAAGCAGAGTCCACAGCCTCCTAACTAAAAGGACCACAGAATCGCAGAATGGTTGAGGTTGGAAGGGACCTCTAGAGGTCATCTGGTCCAACCTCCCTGCTCAAGCAGTTCAGTTACTCAAGTGAAATCTAAGGACCTAAGGTTGTAATGCACTTTAGAATGTCATCTGTTGCTTTTGAAAGGAAGTAGATTTTGGGGGGGAAGAAATAGTAGTTGTTGATTTTTAGTCTGTGAAAGTACTTCTTGGGTTTAATTAAAAAAAACCCCACCCTACTTTTAGAAATTATTTTACAAGTAAAAAGCACTGGGAGAAATTGAGAAATAATTTTTCCAGATTAAAAAAACCTTTTACTTCCAGTGAAGTCTGAATAATGGGAACATCAAAAGAATAGAACAGGGATGGATTTTGCCTTCACTCTAGTGAAGTGAGGATGAGGGTTTACAGAAAGGAAATTGTACTGCATCTTTCTGAAAATTTGCTCTGAACTCCTTGTTCCTAATACTCTTCGTAAAAAGTCAACGTGGCCATACCTGAATGTAAATCTTCTTCCTCACCTCTTCCCCGTTGATGAATATAATTACTAAATATAGATCCACAAAACAGGATGCATGTTTGCTACCTTTACCTCAGCAGCATCCTCTCACCGAGACTGCTTGCAGAAAGTCTAGCTATTAAGTACAAGACAGACAATCCAAAACCACTCTTTCTGGATTCAGCTCATACTCACATAGGCAAGGGTATTGTTTGGCCGAGTAAGAGTATTATATACTGCAGTTGCATTGCAGTCCTTCCTCCCATCATTGAAGAAAAGATTTTGCCCATCAGTAGCAAAACAATGGGTATTTTCTGTCAAGCTGTGCTCTCTGTAAGAGTATGGGATCTCTTCCCACAGATTCACGGAATCTGTTAATCCAGGTCACTTCACTGTGAAGCTGTGCTGTTTCCTGTTCTACAGGAATAAGCTTTTGCCTGTAACTTGATCATTTGTTCTTTCTTATGTGCAGAAAATGTGGCCCGAGTCAAATGAACTGCTGGATAGGATGCAATCCCTTCAAATAGATGCTGTAGCAGAAGATGCCAGTAATGGTCAAGTAGGTAAGTCACTTACTAGCACATCATTATTCTATGTATTCTGCCAAAGATAAAGTAATCTTGTACTTAACCATGTACAAAGTAACCATGTAAGTAACCATGTACAAAGTAAGTAATCTTACCGTTAAGGGGTTATGAAGAGACTCAATTATTCAGTGCTTCAGAGAAAATTACAACCACTGAAAAGATTAAATTTGCTCCCAGGCTCCCAAAAGTCATACTTAATTAATTAATTACTTAGTTTTCCCCAATCCACAGTTTGAATCCATTTCCTTTTACACTCTTCTGTTTTCCTCTCCCATGCTGAAAATTTTGTTTAACACTAGATTTTTCAATAGTCACTTTGATAATTACTTTTCATACTTGATCTTTCTTCCCATCCTTTTAGTCATGCCAACTGCTTGGTCTGTAGGCCTTAATTTCATGAAGGCTTTCCTTTTTCCACTACAGCCTTTCTTATGAATGCTCTGAATACAGCCAGGATGCATAATTATAACATATTCCTTTGTTTGTGATCTTGCTTTCTATGGAATCTATCTGAGGAGCACCAATAGATGAATTTTCTCTCCCTTCATCTTTTCTATCAAAACTTGGATGAGTTTCATGGTTTTACAGAGCTGTCTCACTAAAACGTGATGATATAATTACAGTTTTTTAGTAATGTATCTGGAATCCTTTTTCCAAAGTTTCTTAATAGCAAAGGATATAGGATCATATTTGCAACACTGGTTTACAAGCAACAATATCAAATTCTGTAGAAATAAAATCCTGCTAAGTTTGCTCACACTGTTTGAAAGATATTATTAAATGAATAATGTTAAACTGTAACACGCAACTAATAAATCTTCCCCAAAGCTACATTTGCCGTAACTGTTCTTCAGTAGAACTGATGGACTTAATAGGGCAGCCCCACTGCTGTATTTTTAAATTAGTATAATTGCATTTCCCTAGCAGAAATAATCACATGTGACTGCAGCTGATTACAGATGCTCTTGTGTTTTAAGTACAGGAGGCTTTATTGGGAATCTACACTGCAGAAAGATACCATCTTGACAGCCTGTCAGTCAAAGTCAGGGTTTTTTTCTCCAGTCAATTGGCATTACTCAGGCAGTGGTAGTGAAAGATACCCCACAGGATCTATTCATACATCTCAAGCTTGCCCTGAAGAATGGATGCCATATAGTTTGTGCTAATACTGAATTGCTAACAGCTGTCACTTTTGATAAGGTTGTTTCTGTATTAGCTTATTCATCCCACTCCCTCTCTAGTAGCAGTAACAAAAGAAGCAGAGTGAGTCAGATTGAAGGTGTACTAATACACAGCCATCAAAAGGAACCAGTATTGGTCCTGCCTAATAGGGACTGAATTCAGGTCATTTGGAAAAAAATTTTAAAAAAAGAAAAAAGAAAAAAACACACACAAAAAAACACACCATAGTTCACTAGCATTATCTGAGCTAAACAGAAGCACATACCTATGCTGTATTCCAATTTTACAGTGGTCTGACAGAGTCCCTTGCTTTGGGCAATGTACAATGTTTTCTAGACAACTACGAAGCTTTCAGAACTTTTTAAGAAAACATCTGTAGTCCTACCCTTAAAAACACAAGGACAAGTAGTTACAGGCAGATTTTTACATTCTTGTTTAGTCTTGGAATGCTGCAGGATGATCCAGGTCATAACTCAATCTAGTTCAAGACTGAAGTAGAGCATCCTTTGATAGTGAGTATTAGTTTGAAAGATATAGATAACACAGACTATTTTATCTGGTAGTTGTTACTTGTAAAGTGTATTCTTTGGGACTACGAAGAATAAACTAGACAAAAAGGATTCATCATGAAATATGAGATGGGATATTTTACATAATCATTTGCAAACGTGACTTTAATGACAAAGTGTTTGTTATTTTCAGCCTGTTACACTCCAATTTTGCAATTATTAAACACTAGTTAATGCCAGTGGAGACACACTATTAAATCAGACCCTACAAATGCCTCCAGGAACTGTTTGTTTCAGTGGTTGAGAACTTGATGCCAATATAAGCAGAGCATGCAGTGAATTCCGACACCACTTGACTAAGTGAAATTTTGACACTGATAGCTTAAACAAGCTTGTACTTCCTAGATAAAAATCTGTAATACTTCTCCATAAAGGCACTCTATAAAATAAAACACAGCTTATGCTGGAAGTAATGTTATATATTCACCTTTTATATATTACCATAATATTAAAGGTAGATTAATAGATTCTACTCTCATCGCAACAAGTTATATACTTGCATTTGGATGTATTTCACATATTAGTTTTCCTCCCTTTCAGATCAGCCTAATTCTCTACACAGCTCTCAAGGTCCCATGACCAGTCATGTTAATGATGCCCTGTTTGCTGCCTCCCCTGAGAACCAGCCTGTTGAGAGCTGTGAGACCTCATTTACATCTGCTGATCATCTAGAAAGAAAACTTCAGCGTGAATACAACTACCATGTATTTGGGAGCTGGATGGATAAAGCAGTTCCACCTGTAGTATATACCCCTGAAATGAGAGAGGAAGAAAGGAGACGAAGAGTTTCCTACGATCCATTTGCAAAGCTATCTCCTACTCCTCAATGGAGTGAACTGTACCCAAGAGCTGAAAAAACAGGATCAAACACTAATCCATATTTTTGGCCACAGCCAGCTGCAACACCACCAAAACAGGGAAATGTAGATATTTTTTATGGGCCAAGCCATAACAGTCTTCTAACGGGAAACACAGAGGGTCTCTATGGATTGTGTTCAGCCAGTACCTTTAGCCTAAGTAAACCTCCTGTGCCTGAATCTGGCCCAAACTTGCAGTCACAGACCAACGTAAACTGGTATCCAAAGAATGCAGACACAGACACAGGTGAGATTCCTCCTCCCCCAACACCTATGTTTCTGAAGACACACTTGTTTTCTAAAAATGAAGTGGCCAAGAATGTTTTGTAGTTTATGTAACAACAACTTGCTTATTGTTAATTTATTTCATGACGTTCTCTTCATGTACTTGAAATTAATTCACGTCACTAAAATGCTCTAGCTTTGACTTCATTATGCTGCTTTCACTGATTTCAGGCTGTTAACTTCAAGTGAACCATTTCTAAAGCATCAGTATAATAGAGGACCATTACACCCGATGCCTAACTCTTCAGCTACCAAGTAATAGCAGACAGCAGATACTGCTACAGCAGCTACCAATCATTCTACAAAAGCAAAGGAAAACTTTTGACTCCCCAAAATGTAACATTCATGCCATAGGTTCTTCTTGTGCAGAAACAACATTTGTAGCATTTTAGAAAATAGATAGGTATTTTTAACTTGATTTGCAGCAAGGTAAGAGAATTCTGAGCTCAGGGAGCCAGCAAGAAGCTAAAGCTCATAACTGGTTTCTCCAGAGAGCTGGGTGCTGATGGGGAGCTTCTGTCAATATTTGCTGGTGAGCTGTGGAGTAGGAAGGTATGGAGCCAAAGAAGGAAGAGAACACTAAGCATTAGCAAAAAGTATAAATGGTAACTAGAGGCCTATAGGATGTAATTTTCAGGAACTAGAGGTAGCATGAGATACATTAGCCTGCTCCTCCTAAATACTGGATATTTTTAGCATGGCATTCCTTTCCAGATTGTCTCACGGGAAGATCAAGGATGCCTAGCTGTTTACAGGCAGAATGCCACAAAGGTGTTACTCTGTTAAATTATTTATGCAGAGGCTGTGATTAGTTGTTTGTGTGAGTTTATTTACTGAAATGAATCTGAGAGCTGTCATGTCAGAAGGCAGGGATTAGAACTGTCAACATCACTAATAAAGTCAAGTCTTCTGTTTGAAAGAAGAAAACAGTTATTATAGGGAGGCTGCATGCCATAGTGGGGCAGATGTCAGACTACGAAGCAGAAGAGCTGCATTGCAGCTCTTCCATTGACTTATTGTGTGACTGTAAACCAGTCACTCTTACTACCCCATCATGAGCTGCAGAGCTCATCTGTGGGCATCCAAATCGATTACTGCCCTGGGCTGGAAGTTACATCTCTGCTGGACATTACTGCCACTGGCAGAAGATGCAGTGGTGTCCCATGCCTTTGCTAGACTTGGTCACAACTAGTGTGCTAATACAAACCACGATCAGTCTCAGCAGTAAGCAATAGCAACATGCTTGGGAGTTTGATGTTTTTCAGTTTGAATACCTGATACGAGGCAGCTCAGTCCATAACTATGCTGTGATCCCGCACTGCTATCTACTACCCAGGTATCCATATACCCACGTGGAAGCACATTGCCCTTGCTAGGATCCAAGGATGGTTAAGGCTATTAGTCATTGAACAAAACCATGATAAGGTCATTGCTTTAACTAGGGTTATTTAAGGAGATACAATCCTATTAAAAAGCTTCTCATCTCTTTGTATTTAAAAGCATGAACTATGTACTCATACTGTTACAAATATGGCAGTCATTTTTACATACATTTGCTTTTTTTGTTTACATAACACTTTTGACATTTTTTTGTTTTCCCTCTTTGTTCAGGTAACAAGGATTCCACTTCTTTCACAAGGGCAACTTTTACATATTATCCTACTGCACCCAGAGTAAGCACAGGTAAGTGCAGTAGTCTTCATCTGCCCTGGTAGCCAACAAGCTATGCATTGCATCCTGATCAGTAAAGCAAAAAGCTTCAGGATCTTGAAATAATTTATGTTATTGCTTAATACCCCTAACCATAGCTGAAGTTATCAGTACCAGTATGTAAAACTAATTCCTGTCTCTAGCAGGACCTGTACACACCATTAAATGTGTATTTGATGGATCAAAGACATCATCTGTGTAAAAGAACTTTTAAAAACATGAAGGCATTGTAAGATCTCCTGTACACCTAAACCAGTCACTTTCTTAGATTAAACGTCGGGTTGCTGTGACTCTACCCAACTCCTGAACCACACGTGCATTTGGGACACCTGTCCTTTCTTGCTCTGGATTTTTAATACAAATCTCTAGCTGCAGGCTTTGTGCTGATCAGCCTTCCTTGGGGCACAGGTCTCTGCAGTTCAGCTGCCTCAAACCCATGAAATTCTGTCCTGTCTTTCAAGAGTTGTTAACATATGTTCCTTTCAAGTTGTGTTGCTTGGGGCACCCTGAACTCTTTAATTAACCCTTTCAAGGTTTTTCCAGTTTGTAAGTGGTTTACACTTACAAAGAAAACTTGAAGCAGCAGGCTTCTGTCTTCTTGACTATATGCCCCTTAGAGTCATTAGATGATTACCCAAACATGACAAGCAAGCAAAGCGTAGAGGCTTGGGAAAGGAGAGTTATAAGCACAGTAACTTTTACTGTTAATATTGACAAAGCATTTGTACATGTTTTCATATCTTGTGCTAGATTCATTTTGTTACCAGATAAGAAAATAGTAAACATGAGACTTCTTCATTTTTTAGCTAAAATATGAATATATTTCGCGAGTCCTTCACCTCAAAAAAAAAGATACAGGAATCATAGTATTCCGAGACATACTAAAACACATTCCTTTTGTGCAACTTCAAGAAACTAATCATGCATACATATAGGTATTTCTGACTAGCAGTTTCAGGTTAACAAATATTAAATGCATTTAATGAGATTTTCTTATGTGACCATAGATTTCCACACTTCATATTACAATTGAGTGTGTAACAAGGATGTTTGTGCATCTAACCATCATTTTAGGTGATTAAATACAGAGCTTGGTCTATCATTTTAAGTATCAGTACTTCAGTTTTAGACAGAGATTGTGATATTTACCATTTAAACTAGAGTTTAAACATTTAATGGGTGATTATCCAAACAGAGTTCAGAAAACATTGTCAAGAGAATAGAAAACTGGTGTCACCTAACATGACTAGAATTGCCACTTCGTTTCATGTTATGTGTGGAAATTGGATGACTGTAAGCAGAAGACACCAAATTAGGTATTTAACTAATCGCATACAAGTAAGCCACAGATGCAAGCTCCCAGAGGTGCACACAATTTAGCTGTGCTGGGTAAGGTATCTCAGAAAACTTTCTAGTCTTGCCTTAGAACCAGAAGTCCAGAACAGGGAAAAAAAATAAAAATTTTGAAAAAAGAAAAAAAAAAAGAGAGAGAAATGTTGTTGAAACAAACACTGAGCAAGTAGTGCACCATGAAGAACATACACCTAGATAGCGGGGATGAAATACATTATGAAACAGAGATGCCATCAAGACAGCATAGTATAACATGGAGTATACAAATCTTATGAGCAACTAGAAATGTTTTTTCTGTAGTCTCACAGAACTCTGAAGCTGTAACTGTAAACCTGAGCTTACATCTATGAAAAGTAAAGCCGAGAGGCAGAAGTAAGGCTTTAAGATTTAAACAAAAAGCGCTTTCAAGTGAAGACTGACTTCCTGAAGCTGTTAGCCAACAAAAAGCAAGGCTGCTACTACACGTTCCTAAAGTGCAGGGAACATTATTTACAATCTAGTAACTACCAGCATGTAAGGCTTGGTTATGGCACTTTGTCACAGAGTAGAATAGGATGGGCTTTCACTAAAGTACATTTATGTTACATTGCATAATTAAAATATGCCCACAGTTGCCAGTACATGGCCATTTCTACATCAAATGCAATAAAAACATTTAATCACTTCTCTTATTAACAGAACCTTCTGCCTCCTTACCACCTCCTTATGTTACTTCTTGACATTTTGAACCATATGCGGTTGCTTATAAAATTGTATTAAATTCCCTTATACAGAAGACTCAATCAAGTACAACATAAGTAACAGTTCTGGAATTCAAATTGGATCCTACAATCACATGAAGATTGAAGAGCACAATCAACATATCAGCACTTCTCCTGTTGCTACAGAGGCAATTTATAGGCATTATGAAGCAATGGGTATATTTGGTAAGAGTAACATCTCCCTAGTTTTGATGTATTCTCCCCGTATATTTATCTGAGAATCATTTGGTTTGGAACGTATGAAAGCAGTACAGCTTTCTCCCTCTGATATTTGAGAAATAACTGTTTGGATCCTTTTCTACTACATACTTAAGAGCTTATGAAACAAGTACCCTTGTGCTAATACCATTCTGTAATACTGTGTACCTCATTTGTCCTGTAGTTTCATGACCTTTTATGAGACACCAGGTACAAGTAGATGTATATGCATCATGAACAAGAGGAATAACAACACTCAAATTGGTAGAAGCAAGGTTAGGATTGGTGGTCCTCACCTGACTTACAGTTTAAATCATAGTATATCCTGAGTTGAAAGGAACCGATGAAGATCATGGAGTCCAGTGCCTGACACTACCCAGGGAAACCTAAAAGTTAAACTGTATATCTAAGAGCATTGTCCAAATATTTCTTGAATACTGACAGGCTTGGGGCCACAACCACTTCATTTGGGTAGAAATTGGAAGATTTTGAAATTTAATTTATTGTCGTTGGTCAATACTGAATTAAACTATCCTTGCGTATTCCTGAGTAAAAAAATTAATAGTGTCCCTGAATATAAAACATATCATACAGACCTCAGTCAGCTATATAAGAACTCTAAGAAGGAGCTTTTCAATTTTTCTGGTTTAGGTGACAAACTATGATAGCCTCAGATCAAAAAGCAAGTCCAGCAACTGACCTGTGAATACAGGTGTTCCAACTGGGAGTTTCTTTCCTGGTGTCATTGGGTAATACTGCCTCCATGAAACCCACTTCTGATTGTATCACTAAAATTCTGTCTCCAGATATTACCGACAAATAGTTGGGGGAGGACAGGTGAGATAGCGAAAGGAGCAGAAGAAATGTTAAACAATGCCATTTTCTTATACTTCTTTTTCTTTTTGCAGACAATACTACTGTCCTGACTGAGAAACATCTAAATCTAGTGAGAGAAAAGTTGGCTAAACAGTGGAAGCATTGTGCTCGTAAACTGGGCTTCTGTGATCCCGAGATTGATGAAATTGATCACGACTATGAACGAGATGGACTAAAAGAAAAAGTTTACCAAATGCTGCTTAAGTGGGTAATGAGGGAAGGCTCCAAAGGTGCTACAGTTGGAAAGCTTGCCAAAGCCCTCTTTGGCTGCCAAAGACTGGATCTCCTTACTAGTTTGATGCAAATCAACGAGGAATAAGTTGACTGAGAACTTGGGGGAAAAGTAAGATATTTTTTCCTGAAGATCTTCCAGTAACAAGTAATAATTCTGAAGAGACTTTCTGGAGCTCTCATTTTTGCACACTTTTTGGAACACATTTTTTCTGCCAAGCAGTTTTCAGTGAATACCTCTGGTAAATCAAAAAGTTTATGTCAAGATAACTGGTCTTCCAGAGGATAAAAGAAAATAAGCATCTTCCTTCTGAATAAAATGATTGTCCAAAGGTAATGACAACAAAACGCAATACCAATAGTGATTCAAGGAGAAGGTGTTATAAAAAATTTCTAGATTCTATCTTGAAACATGTTGGTACCCTTGTTTAGTTCTGAACAAAAGCATGTAATTTCAGCAAAGCTATTATATCAGTAATAACATGTGAAGGGCTGACTCACTCCTTGAAAAACTTGGACAGAAGACAAAAATCAACTCTTAAATTTTGCCAGAAGTGCCAATACTTACAAGGGTACTATCTCAGACTGCTCTAAGTCAATACGAAACTATTTTTTAAAATCTTTGTATAATGTTTATTAAATGCAGATGTCTAGAATTATGCAGAACAGCAGTGTAAATAAAAGCAAAAATGATTTTTGGCTTAAAAAGTAAATTGGTAAATTACTCTTCTTTCATAGGTTAATATTGCGTTAGATTTTTACATTGCTCGGTAGAAAAGATTTACATGGTAAGTTTCTCATCTGCTTTATGAAATAGTAAAAAAAAGAAATTCAATCATTATGCAATCCAAAGTAAAAACTTGGAAATATTAGAGCTTTGGTAAGGGGAAGGTACCTTATTACCCCATGACAGAAGACGCATTCTCCTACTTGCTCAGGGGGCTCAGAGTGTTACTAGTTTCTGAATCCCTTAGGCTGCATTTATACTAGTAAACTAAACATGCCTGGGAATGTTCTGGGCACTGAGGTTAACTGGCATGCCACAGCCTGCTGCCAGGGTAGCCAGTTCTTTAAACCTCCAAAATATTGTGCCAGGGCTATTTCACAGCACTGAAGTTGTGTTGGGGAACACTGCAACAGCTCTGTAGCCTGGGAATGTTCCTTGCCGCTCTGACTTGCTAGTATTGACATAATCTCAGTGTGCAAGATCTATGAAAGAAGAATTACGCCAAACTCTTCCTATGAAGGACAATACCTCCTATTTCCATCAAATCTACAAATATTTCCAGCAGATGTTTTGGACCAGGTAATTATGCTATAGATAAAGAAGTGTTCATTAGGTTCTTGTTATTGTAAAAAAACCCTAATAATTTAATAGAAGTGTAGTTAGAATGGATTTCTGCTCCTTGATACAGTAGCCACCATTTTAGCAGAAGCAAAATGAAACTGGAACCACAGTAACGACCAACACATATTTGTCATCTTCAAACCTACGTAGCACAAGGCAATACTGGAAATGGCCCCCAAAATGGAGACTTTAGCAGAAATCAATACAAAAAGCGTGTCATCCACCCAAATAGTGGAGCATTTATATATTTGTTAATGCATGCTAAAACTCATACTTTCCTTTCCACTGAGGCTAGCTTGGGATGTATCAGTATATACCACAGTAATATTTATATTTTGAATGCCTCAATTTATTGCATTGCCTTACTGTTTTGACTTAGCAACATGCTAAGTGTTCTATAAATTCTTGAGTATAATAGATAGATAAAAGACATCATTCTCTAGTATCATGAGCATACACTTTCCAGAAATAATAATTTACTCTTCCTGAAGCAGATAGAGAAATGGGGTGGAGGTCATGGGGAGTGTCTTCTCCTGTGTCAGTTCATAGGGCATTACAACCACCAACTACTATGTTACTTCATGAAACAGATTCCTGAACAGATCAACAAAGTCCATTTATGTTCTAGCAACATTGGTTGCACTGTATTGCTACATCAATTCCCTAGCCCCCAGTTGCTTTTCTAAGTCTCACATACATATAGTCTTCATTTACACAGCATGCTATTTTTCCATTATAAGATTCTTGTCTTATTTGGTACACAGAATGAATGGTGATCATTTAAATGGCATACATTAAATACTTCATCTCCTTAATAAAGAAAGTGAGCCTGCACCTTCTGTTCTGAAACAACAACAAAGATGTAGAACACAAACATGAAGCATCTCAGAACAAGACTTAAGCATAGGGTAGTCCTAGATCTTTAAAGTGGGATGTGGGAGATGAAGGTCATTTTAGCTTTGATGCTGTCAAGTCCAGTTCTAGACTAGTGCTCATAGTTCAGGTGATGTTTCAGATGGTATAGAAAACAACCACAAAACTGAAAGCTAGAGACAATCTTTTTCAGTATAACACTTGGAGGACTCAATCAGAGAGAAGAAGATTCAGCTTCCTGGGCAGAAAATATGAAGTACTACAAGCTCTTTAGAATATTGTGGAAAACCACATAATAGGATCCGATGCCTCGACGCTGCAGCCAGACATGCCAAAATTAGAATACATATTTAATAATAAGGATGATTAACTACTGGAATAAACTACCTAGGGAGTCTGTGGATCCTCTTGATATCTTTTAATTAAGACTGGTCTTGTTTCTTAAGATGGATATAGTAAAACACAAAGCTATAGGTCTCAATACAAGGTTAACTAGGTAAAACAAAAGATAATGGTGTACAAGAGGTCCAAAGAAAAAGAGTGCTCTCCCCTGGCCTAAAAATTTACAGAAGTGGTAAGTGTGGCAGAGAGAGATCAGCTAATATTAACTTACTGGGTTGTTCATTTCATCTACCACCACCATCCCACCCTAACACCCCCCCCCCCCCAAAAAAAAAAAAAAAAAATCAAGGATGGAGGTTGCTTTTCAAAAATCAACTATCATGACAGATCAAAAATGCAGGAATATATTGGGGACAAGGAAGAAAGAGATGTAGTATGGCACAGATCAGATACCCTTCGTGGCAAAAGAAAGAAGAGAAAGGACAGAACAGTAACTTCACATTAAACTGGCAAGCTATTAGCCTCAAGAACAGAGGTGGCAGTAATGCAGCAATCTTACAGAGATTTTTTCATCAAATGGGTGAGGTGCAAGCCAGGGAGAAAAAAGCTGTGGGTTGCAGTAGCAGACCTCCTTCTCATGGTCTCTCCTTGAAGATCTTATACAGCAGGTGAACTCATCCACTTATGCACAAGGACATTATGTTTTGCCATTTTAAGAGAGTATGAGCTTTGAGACTTTAGATCGTGGTTTTATTGTTGGTTGAGTTCTGCACACAGAAAGCACTAGTTTGAGATATTAAAGAGTTCCCTACCTAGAATTCTTGTGTTCCTTGGAATCACTTGCTTTTGGTTTCTCCCTTACTCTAGGCAACAAGTCTAGGAGCTTTTTTGTGTGGAGGCAAAAGCTAGAACACTAACAGCAAATGATCAAATACCATTCAAGTACAGCCTCCACCCCATAGCTACAGTCATCATTACACAGCAACCAATCTGTGCAGAAATTCTTAAATGCTGAGAGGATTAGAGTCCATGTAATTCAGAGCAATTTATTTGGTTAATTTTGTTACTATGTCCCCATTAACAGTGTACAAGCAGATAAGAATTTTGAGGAGTTTTTACTGCTTCCAAAATAGTTGCTAAATAATACCAATTAATAATACTGAATGAAAAACTCAGAGAGGACACTGTTGCAAGCATTTGATATGTGAACTTTGAACTGAGCTGGCAACATACAGCTCCTCTTCCTCAGAGGCCAGTTTCCAAGGAGAGGCAATACTCAAGAACTTAGCCTCTGACTGATCAAGCAGCTTTAAATGAACTATGTCACTTTTCTCTGATAGATTTTTCATCATTGTACTACAACAAATGAAAGCCTTCTTTCAGCCTTGGAGGCACATGGAAAATAGAGTAAGAACCTCCAGTCTCTGAAACACACCCAGCCTTGTACATAGTGAGAAAGAGCTACAGAGAAACAAAGCAGAAAGGATCATCCAGTACAAGCAGGGCCATGTCAGAGCTAACTAGCACTTGGGAGGGCTCTCTTCCCTGGATCCTAGTGGCCTCTAGGCACTTTGTTCACCCCTTCCTCATCCCAGTTCTCTACAGACTACAGAAAGTACTCTTTGCAGCATGCCAGGTTTCCCTCCTAGCATACCAATGAGCATCAGGAGTCAGCCAACCGATGCTCATTTGTTCCTCACCACAAAATGGCAGCTAGGGAAAGTGCAGCTCTCACACTCTATCCTTAATACAGCCCCTGGGGAGAAGGGAATGGGGAAGTTAGGATCAGAACAGCGTCTAGGTTGCAGAGTCTAGAAGCTATCTTTGTGCTGGAGGAAGCATTGCCTACGAGTCAAATGAAGGAGACCAGGCTCCTGACTTACGCTGGGTTTCACACTCCTCTCACACTCTTCCTCTACAACTCTAAGCAGGTCACTTCCTTTCTCTTTAGCACAGTTTTCTCATCTCTTTGCTACAGACATTAACTTCTGCCAGAACTAAGATGTGATCAGATAATAAGCATTAGAGCTTATAGAGCTCAGAGACACACTTGATGAGAGCTGTTTGAGACAAAAATCCACACTAATCACCTTAACAAACCAGTAATACTGCTTGGATTTTGAAGGATGGGTTGCAATTCCTGTGTGCCCTGTGCACATATCGAGTCAAGAGAACTAAATGCAGCACCAGAAGGGTCTGGATCACTGAGTTCACTAAAAGAGATTCATACAACCCCTCCCATAAACATATCAAGAACCATCTTCTGAATGTTACCCTGGCCCTCTCCAAGGGAGAGGCTGTTTCTGCTTTTGTACCAGAGTATTTGGAGCCATTTCAGGTCTCTGAATCTAGAACATTCTGAATCTGAACAAAAATTATACCAACACTGCTTAGATTTACAGGATGGTGATCATATTCAACTTTGAAATGGTGAGACCACCTCACATTGACATGCCTGCACTCGGCCACTTCAGATTTATAATGCAGTTCATGAACATATGAAAGCTATGCAGACACTACTTAGGCTAACAGACAACTATCCTTTGCTAGCATAAGTGTCACAGTTTAACCCCAGCCAGCAACTAAGCACCACGCAGCTGGCCACTCACTCTCCCCCCACCCAGTGGGATGGGGGAAAGAATCAGAAAAAAAAGAGTAAAACTCATGGGTTGAGATAAGAACAGTTTAATAGGACAGAAAGGAAGAAAATTATAATGGTAATAACAACAACAATAAAATGCCAATAATATTAAAAAAAGAACTGGAATATACAAAACAAGTGATGCACAATGCAATTGCTCACCACTCACTGACCGATGCCCAGTTAGTTCCCAAGCAGCAATCCCCCTCAGGCCAAATCCCCCCAGTTTATTTACTGGGCATGACCTCACATGGTATGGAACATTCCTTTGGGTCAGCTGTCCTGACTGTGTCCCCTCCAATTTCTTGTGTCCCTCCAGTCTTCTCACTAGCTGGGCACAAGAAGCTGAAAAATCCTTGACTTGGTCTAAACACTGCTTAGCAACAACTGAAAACATCACTGTTATCATCAACATTCTTCTCATCCTAAATCCAAAACATAACACTACACCAGCTACTAGAAAGAAAATTAACTCTATCCCAGCTAAAACCAGGACAATAAGAAAAATACAGGTGAACATAAAGAAAACAATTCTTAAATGCATGTCTGTGCCTTCATTTCTTCATCAGTTTGAAATGTTCTTTGAGCCAAAGTATCTGGGATCTTTTTCTACTCACTGTTGTGCTTATGACAAAGCATCCTTTTCTTTACAATGTAAGTCATGTTGTTCTCAACCTGGCTAATACTCTAGCTAAATAGGCCTCCTGCTACAAAAACTCATACTGCTGCTCTCCACACTTCACAGATTCAAAAGTCGTTCCACACCCACTCAGAACTGTTTGGAAGAAAATTCAATATTTTCACATCTTTGGTCTGGATTTGGCAATTCATCACTACCCAAAACTTACCTCTTTGTGGAACTGGAGTGACATGGTTTTGTCCTAAGGTGAAAATATTGTCTGCTCTAACAATCACCATCCAAGAGGCACAAGAGTCCAAGTATCAAAACAGGCATAAAAATAGCAGTATATTTCACTTCATGGAAGTAGCTAAAATAAAAGAGACAAAAATGACCAGTCAATGCGTACACAGACTCAAGAAGCAAGTCTACAGCAAGAAGCAAAGTCTACAACAGTACCTGGATCACTAGGGACCCCAACCAGACACAGATATGGCTGTAATGCAGCTGGAGCTAGTCAGGGACCAATAGCCCTGTGCTGAGCTGAAATGAGTGTCCTGGGCCCATGAGCAGAGGGTGTGGGGGAGACCCCAGCTGAGGCTGATTGTGGCAATTAAAGCCTACTAGTGCCCCAATGGCCCTGACAAGTGAGTTCCTCCTTGAAAACTCCAGAGTTAAAGCCCCACTAATGGTAATGATTCTGGTGTCTTGTATGGGATCACTGCTCCCAATATGAGACTCCCATCTGTAGGTGAAATTAATGCCTCTGGAGACCTGGAAATAGTCTTTCTGCCTGATATTCCAGCATGTCTCAAGGGACCCACTATGTTGATAACTGACTAGGTCTTTTCCAGATTTTCTACAACCTGAGGAAGTACAAAAATCTGGCTGCAGGGACTGTGAGGGTTCAGCGCAGGTGACAAAGTTCTGTTGCACAGAAGTAATGCCTTTTAGAGCCTTGGGTGGATATCAGAGAGGAATCCTGCCTTCAGCAGCAGCCAGAAGCTGCCATTAAACACAAGTTTCTGTCTGTAGAGATGATGATACTGGAGAGATGGAGCAACACCAAGGGGGCCAAAAAATGATAGGGCAGTTAAGAGGAAAAGGGAAATCTGTGTTCAGGGACACATCACCAGCAGAGCAGTACTACCTCTTTTAAACATTTTTTTTCTTTTCTTTTTCTTTTCTCTTCCATGCAATGGCCAGTTAGTTCCCAGAACCTGAATGACCAGCAGTAACCAGACAAAAAAAAACATTTTATGGGAGCAGACAGGAGAACTAGTGCCCCAGTTGTTCTCAACTCTTTCACAGACTGTGTAAGAGTAAGTCTGTGTCTGGCTTGCCCAAAGCATTTTCTCTCCTTTCAGCCAGTAATTTATGAGGAGAACATTTTTGAGGAAATAGTTGAACTGAAATACTTAATTGTCCCAGTTGCCTATCATTAAGTCCAAATCTGCTTTACTAACAAGACTGGATCTTCTGGTGAACTGAGTAGGGTGAACACAGGTTGAACCTGTGAGTTTACGCTCTTTCTGTCCCCAGATTATCCACCATCTGCATCCAGCCCTGGCAGACTCCTGCTTCCATGGCTGCATCTGGGGCCATTGCCCCGTGGGCCCAGACAGCAACTGTCTCCTTGAGACCAGCTCTCTCCTGTCACCCCTCATGGTGCCACTCATTTTCCTTGCACACATAGAAAAGGGTCTTTTGCCAGTGCCATTTCTGCCTCAACTGCCATGTTAGTTTTCTCTCCCCAGGCCAAAGAAGGCAGGACACTGCCTATGAGAGGGATTGCATGGAAGAGGAGTGGTCGCTTTACAGGCCTTATATGCTGCAGAGCTGTGACTGAACACCTGGAGATGATGCAGCACCTCAACTGAGACAGACTTTTCTGTAAAGGGACCACTTAACTTCTGTCACACTGATAGTGGGGTTAACCCATCTGGAACTACCCTATCCTTTTCTCAAGTGGTACGTATACCTTCACATCTCCCTTTTCTCTCATCTGGTGAGGGCTTCTGGTTTTACTTTTCTACCTCTTCTCTCCCCCTACATTGTGTGATGAACCCTTTCTACCTTATCCCTCAGTTCTTCAGCACAGGTTCTGGGAAGTTGTTACATCTCCTTCAACCATAGTATGCAGAGGATATGTAGGAAGATTAGATTGAAAGTCATTTTACCATCAGTGAAATCAAATACAAGTTTGAGACTTTTCCATCTGAAGCCCATAGTGATACATGAGATACATGCCCCTTTTGATCTGTGGGAATTGCAGAATCCAGAAAAAAATCAGTTCGTGTAGCAGAAGACCAAGCTACCTCTTTTTCCTGAACATAGAATAGTCAGCCGTCACCTCCAGTCATTCTCCACGAGAAAGAAATGTAGGCTGTGACACTCACAACAAAGATGAGCCTCTGAAAGTGGTCTAAGAGGCAAGGAAACTGTAGGGGCTTGTAGATGTCACTGGGCAAGAGTGAAGGCAGCTTGTCCTGATGATGGATTGCTTGTAATTAGCCATACTAAAGACCTTAATCTTAAATAGTTTGATCTGCTCAGGCGATAAACTGAACCAGTATGCTCACAGTTGAGTTAATCTCTTTATGCACTGGGATTTGTTATGACTGTCATTCACCTCTAAGACTTGTCAGTCCCATACAAACAAATGGCAATGGAGTGGGAAGGCTGACAACTATTCACTCTTGGGGCAGTCACTGAGCTCCTGCTGGGCTGGAGTTAATACATAACACTGACCTGTCTTGAGGAAATCCCTCTCATCCAGGCAGGAGACCTTGTTTCCTAGGTCTGTTTCAAGCCTGGTACCAGCTCTACAGCTTTCTTCTATTTTTCCTCACTACCTTCACAGCCTTCTCCACCATTGCCCTGGCTGGCTGTGACTCAGGCTGGTCATTCTCCTCCACACCTGGAAAGCAGACACCCAGGAAAGCAGTCAGTCTCCTTGGTGCTTCATGAGCAACCTGGGAGGAGGTTCAGAGGAAAGTGCAACCAAGTGCGGGGATGAACAAAGGTAGTCAGGCCACTTCAGAAGTGGCTGACCCCGAGTAGTGTGGGCACTTGCCAGGCCAAAGCCCTTGGCCAGGGGATGCATGCTTTCACCACCAGCAGTCACTACAAACAACGTTGATGAGGCAAAGTTAATGATTCCTGCCAAAGGCCTGGGGTCAGCATGCTGAAGACATCACCTTGGGGAAGCTGCATTCCCTCACCGTCCCAACTGCTCCAGCTGCGCAGGGAACTTTTCTCTAAGCAGACCTGGAGTCACGGATGACCACCAAGTCTTCTGTTTTCTCACAGTCCATGGAGATTCTCGCATCACGGGCAGAGCTGAAGGTGCAGCTCACGACTTGGTCCCTTGTATCTCCCAGGGCAGGATCTTCACCCCCTGCCGACGCCTCAGGCAGAGCTGTGTCGAGGTGGGCCTCTGCCTCCCACAGAGGATGGAGGTGCTCACGGTGCCTTACTCCCAGACCCAGCTGCCGGTGCAGCTGACCCCCTGCCGCAGGGCTGGGCTCTGCATTCCTCTCCTGAGGCGGCAGGAAAGGGCAGGGCCCTGAGGAGAGCCCCCACCCTCAAGCGGAGGCAGCGCCTACCCCTTCTGGGGGTCGCGGGTGGGATCAGGGATCACACTGCGTGTGGGGAGGACAGACGGACGACACCCGCCCCGCAGCTCCCTCACACGGGGCGGGAGCCGCCCTCCCTCACGCGCCGCTCCCGCCTCGGGGTGACCGTTCACCCCCGCCGGGGGGGGCGGGGCGCCAGAGCCGAGGCGCCAATCCCTCCCCTCAGCACCGCCCTAGCCCTGAGTGACACCGGCGGCCACCAATCATCAGAGCGCGGGCAGCGAATGGGCTGTCCCCGCCGGTCGCCCTCCCTCCTTGCCTCACGGGGAACGGCCATTCTCCAGCGCCCCGAGGGTGCCAAAACCGCCTAGTGCCCCGCTGGCTGCCTTCGGTCCCAGGGCACCCGCCCCCTCAGCGGGGCGACCGTAGTGCCCAGCGCAGCCCGGAGCTGACAGGGCAGGCGACCTCGGTGGGCAAAATGGCTCGGCGGATCGCGGGCCGGGCTCTCCGGGCGCTGCTGCTGCTGCAGCAACCCGCCCGGGCCGCGCCGTTCACCCCCCGGGGACCGGCCGCTTCCTACGGGTAAAAACCACAGCCGCTTCCTTGCCCCCCTTCCCTTGCTCCCTCCGCCCGGGGCTTGCGGAAGGTGACATTTGACAGGCCCGGGTGGGTGTCGATGGTGGGGGGAGCGGAACGAACAAGGTGTTTTAGCAGAGGGGTGTAAGCTAGATTTGGGAGGGTGACGAGGTGGGGACGCCGGTCGTACCCTGAGGTGCCCGCTTCTGCCGTTAGGCGGGGAGGTTCGTCTCGCTTGGGAGGGAAGAGCCCTTTCCTCAACTGCTTTGCCTGCGCAGCAAGGAGTTGTACGAGCAAGGCCCCGCAGCCCCTTCCGTCACTGTCTGTCACCCTCACCTCTGCCAGTCCGTTTTCCCTTCCGTCAGTGTCTGTCACCCTCACCTCTGCCAGTCCGTTTTCCCTTCCGTCAGTGTCTGTCACCCTCACCTCTGCCAGTCCGTTTTCCCTTCCGTCAGTGTCTGTCACCCTCACCTCTGCCAGTCCGTTTTCCCCCCTGCAAGGCAGGACGTGCTGCTTGACCGCCCTGCTTCTCTGCCACCTGCGGATAAGGTGATTCCTGGAGGTCGCCTGGGTTGCAAAGAGAATACATATATGTAATGTACATAATACTGCTTATTCTGCAAATCCTACTAAGGAAAACAGACATAACACCTTTTCCCCCCCCCACCCCCCCCTCCGAACGCAACAC
>NW_010972809.1:8388163-8408113 GCF_000737465.1 Haliaeetus leucocephalus | reverse complement strand
AAAAAACCCCCCCCCCCCCCCCCCCCCCCCCCGCACAGATAAAGACTAGGTTGTATTGTAACACAGCTGGAACAGAAAGGTAGTTCCCAGGTTAAGCTGCACTCCCACAGAGTATGAGGTGAAGTGTGCCCTCCAGCAAGGCACGGTACAAGACCTGCCTACTCTGCATCTGTACTGTCTTGGTAAACATAGGCAGTATGTATCCAGTGCTTCTCAAAGAGCTATAAAACTTAACATTACTAACTCAGTTACAAACTAGTGGGGGTTTTTGTTTTAACATCGTTTCTGATTGTGCCAACCAATGGAAAATGCAGTCTTTATGAAAACTTGACAGAAGTGAAGTCATCATGCTGACAAGCATGCTGAAGTGATTTCAGACTCACAGAAACTTGGTGTGAGGAAGACCAAATCTGCCTTATGTGTAGGCAGGTCCAGTACAGTTTCTCAGCACATTAAAAAACCCAACTCCTTTGTTCATAGTCCAGAAAGTATTGAAAATACTTTCTTTGTGAAACTCCTGGATTCCATTGGACTTTACACTGAGGCACAATCCAAGAATAGAAAAGCATCACAAACTTAGCAAAATTCTCAAGCCCCTAATGTTAATAATTAATCCTAAAAAATGTGGAACTGTGTAAAAAAATCTAGCATCTGAATCAGGAAAGCAGAATATACAACCCTTGTCTATTAAAAGTACATGTTGGTAACCTTTTTTAAAAAAAGTTACAAGATGGTGATTATTTCTATTTTGTTAGGAACTAGAAATGTTTTTGGCAATTTATTAATCAGAAGCAAAAAACCCTCACAAATTTCTATTAAATTTAATAAGAGCAAGGTGCTCATTTGCTGTGGTGAGAACTATGATAAAATAACCTGTTGAAATGAATGACAAACCTAAAGATGGTATATCAAGAAAAAAAATAGAAATAATTTTCTTTTATAAATAGAAAAAAGCAAAAGTCAGATATTCAAAAAGGAGATAAGAAGGCCATCTGAATGCTACATTCAAAATTCAAGTTGCGAAGTATGTAGCCACATCAGGTGTGATATATAGACTTAAAGGAGGTTTAACATTACAGTCAAATTAATCACTTGAATCATGTTTGCATAACAATTCAGCAAAACTTGATGAAGTTATAATGACACAATGAGTTTCTTTTTTAATTGTATTCTTGCCGGAGATCTGCATTTGCACTCCAGTTCTCAGACTGGATCTGCACAGGTAGAAAGAGCTGATCCTATTCTGCACAGTCACAGGCACATATGCCATATTTAGGCATATGACATGATTGGTTATGTAGACTAAGATTTTATGTAAAATCCAAATGGCTTTGTGTTGAACAGGTTCTGTGGTTTAACTGCTGCCTGTGTATTGGGAACCTGAGTTTGCAAGCTATTATTCATTTTCATTTTCCTTAGGAGAAGGGTTTAAGTTTGTGGGATTTTATACCTTTAATCCACCATCTTAAACTCTATACGGGTGGGACTATGCTTACATGCTGTAAGTAGTTCAGAATTTATATGTTAAAATTGAATTTTTAATAAGTTGCACAGTGCATATCATGGAATAGAGATTATTGTTACATATAAGACTGGAGAACAGTATTTCTGTATGTGTGTGAAATTCACATTGATTGAATTCATAGGGCAAGAATATTTGATCTAGGTAAACTAAGAAGTGCAGAGAATGAGGCCATTAGGCAACCAAATGGCAATTTTTTTGTCGTATTATTATCTTTAAGTAAAATGAGATAGGTTGTTGAAAAGATGTCTTGCAACCATTAAGTCACAAATTTGCTTGGGAGAACAGATGTAATGGTTTATACTGTTAAGAAGTTACCTTCAATCTACGCTAGTTCTGCTTTCTCACTAGGTGTTTCTGTCTGGACATGGTATCTCAGATTACCTGTTTGCATTTACACATATGTCTTGCTTTGTACTGAAAGGTAATGTAGAGGTTTAAGGGTTGGGGTTGAGAGGTGGCCTATGCAGTTGGTTTCTATAAGACTTCTTTAGCGGATGGGGTTTTTTGATCATGTGGTATTTTCCAGTAAAGCATTATCTCTTGCTGAGATTACACTGACAGATATATTATTATCACATTCTTATTCTCCACCCTCATCTCAGTGCAAGGTGGTTTTCATTGTAGACCCTCTGGTTCGTGAGGAACCGTAACAATAGATTGTGGTTTCTTTGGCAGGTGGAGAGGCTCAGTTTAGTAATAACAAGGTGAACACCAGCCATTTCAAAAGTTATGCTGTGACAGAATGAGGTTTCTCCTCTCTAATGTGTTTCTTTCAACACGTTTCTGTAGCCATGTAAAGCTGCTTTTATATTCCCCTTGTTGCGTAGTCAAGACTTTTTTTTCTCCCCCTTAAGTAATTTAACTACATTCGTGAAACCTAAAGCTGTTATACGTACAAATCAGTCATATGTACAAATGCTACGTGGTGGTCAGAACTGAATACTTCTCTGCTCCTGACAAGTTTTTTATTTAGTCTTCTGTGCACCCGTGAAAGGCAAGTGACCCATTTAAATCTCACTGTATTGTTGTTAATATCTAGAAAAAGTAATGATTCTATATTCCTTGAATGACCATGTAGTAATGAGAATTAACTGTCTGAAAGTTTCCCTTTTTTTCTTCCCTTCCCCCATCTGTAGTACTTCAGTAACATCTGCCAAAATCCAAGTGAATGGAGTCCACCTGCATTATCAACAGACAGGAGAAGGAAGCCATGCAGTTCTTCTACTTCCTGGAATGCTAGGTGTGGAGATTTTGTCTTATCTTTGTAGAGCAACCACCTCTTTCACCATCCGGTCTCAAGCTAGAATGCACAAAACTATTTTGTAACATGTTCAACACCTGATTATGGAGCATTGCCATTTAAAAAATTGCTACACATACAACAGATAGGAAAAGGCAGAGCTATTGCAATGAATTAACAGTTTTTAAAGATTTCATTTATCTCACCAGGCACCTTTTATACAGTGTCTTGGCTTGTGTAACAGTCACTCGCACTTTTGGATTTAACTATGCAAAGGCGGTGTCCAGCACAGGTGGCAAATAGCTACACAAGGTGCAGAATAACAGGGCGGGTGGGAAATCAGGTCAGCTATATTTGTTACACAGACTGAATTATGCATTCCTTTTTAGAAACTAGATGCATTCCAATCGAATTAATAGACATAAGGCAGCACTTGCAGTTTATTATCATAGTGGAAAAGGCACAGTTGAGACTTGCTTTTTGCTTAAAAATGTATTTTCATGTTTTGGTTATTCAGGGCAATATCATTAAGATTCTCAATGGCTTTCTGACATGAACAACAGGTTCTGCTAGCTAAGTGGTATCTGTCCATTGAGACCACTGCTTTTGATAACAACCTTTTAAAATTAACACAGGCTTTTTTTCCTGGGTTCTTGCAGCTCTAAAGAGCCAATCAGACTTACCAGCAGTTCATGGCAGGCTGTCAGTAGGACCGTTACTGTGCTCAGAGCTGGGCTCATGCTTAACTGAATTGCTGGATCAAGATGCTAGAATGACAAGAACTGAAGAGCAGGAAACATTTGTTCTTCTTGGCAGCAACATTTTCAACTCTTCATGAAGTGGTTCTTTCTTTCAAAGACTCCTCAAGGGGAGGGTGGAAAAAAGTTAATGCTAGGGGCGCTTTAGTAGTCATATGTTTTAACCTCTTCATTTTAAACAGCTTTGGAAACTAGCAATCCTGTTGCCAATGCTAACTCTTTAAATAGAAATAATATATTTCTTCAGTTGTGAGTAATATTATCATTATTATTATTAGGTGTACATTGCTATTGTCCAGTTAGCATTATTACAAACAGTAAGTTAGGCTTAGTATCTTTACCGTTATTAAGCTTACGGTTTAATATTTTGGGGCAACATGTGGGGGTGAGCTTTACACTCTGACTGTCACATACTTCTTCCCTTTGTACTGATACTAAGTTTTCAATACTATTTTATACTACTTACTATATTAACAGAATAATAAGTGTGCTGTGGCAACAAGATAAGTGCTTTTAGGTCAACAGAATTAATTAGTCTCTATACTATTTGTAAACTATATTAAAAGTGATGTTTCTCTAACTAAAAAAATACTAAGAAAACACAGCATTCAGATATGCTTACAGTCTTGTGTATTTTTTAAGTTACAAAAAATATAGTATAATAAGCACGTGCATGATAGTGCAGAGGTTGATACAAAGCCTATTTAACAGTATGTGATTAATATTAATCAGGTTGCACTGGTATTTTTCAAACAACCTGATAGTTTATTTCTGACTAGCTATTAATTGGTGTTGCAAGAGAGAAGAGATCATGTCAGGCTGTAGTCAGCTCATCACAGCATGCTATATACAGCCTCTTTTATCATTTAGACCAGTTGATGGTATAGGAGGAGGTATCTGAGGACATATTTCAGAAAAAATCTTAAATGCCCTTAAATGGCCTTTTTAATATAATGATGGATAGCCAATTTTATATTTGGGTTACATCATTTGAATATATTAGATCTGAACAGGTTTTAATCAAGTAGCATGTGATACTGTTACCACATGACCATAATGCTAATAAGAAATAAATTGCAGTCTTACCTTCATGCTAGGTGTTCATAGATAGTTTAGTGCAATAGACTGGAATACTTCATTTTTTAATCCTTTGAAGGTCTGAGCCATCAATAAAGGAAACCATTCTGCATCCGATAAATGGCTGTATTTGGCTTATTTTGATAAAATATATATTAGAAAAATCAAAAGTTACAGTTTTATGCTTTTGTGTCACCATTGTCTCCTCAGGCAATGAAGTATTTAAAGCTCAGCTTTAAGCACCAATATCCTCATAGAAGTGTTTTATTGAATAAGAACCACTGTCTCGCACAGTGCTTTTCACCTACAAATTTGTAGCCAGAGCCAGTATATGCCTCCCCTTTCAGTTTCACCTGTGCTGTCCAGATAAACAGCAATGACCATGCTAGTGCTTTAAATCTGTTAAAGATAATTCCCTACCCAGGTACCTCAGTTTAAGATTCTGTATTAAAGCGTTTTTGTAGAGCACAGTTTTTTATAAGCTTACATACCTGCCAGAAATGGCTTGCTCTGAGTGTATTGCAGATAGTTCTAAAGATTTTTATTGTGCTACTTCCTGTCTGAGAGTTGCAATAGTTAGTTACAATGGTTAGTTATGATTAGAGATGAAGTGTACTTCAGCTGATGGATAATCTTTCTTTCAGAATTAAGATACAAGTTTCTGCGGGTTTCCATTTAGAGTATGTATACTGTGTATGTATTATGGTGGTTACTATAATTGAAAAATGATGATGTTTCAGGGAGTGGTCAAACTGATTTTGGACCACAGCTTAAGTCTATGAATAAGCAACTTTTCACAATTGTTGCTTGGGATCCTCGGGGATATGGACAGTCCATTCCTCCATCTCGAGACTTTCCTCCAGATTTCTTTGAGAGGGATGCAAAAGATGCTGTGGATCTTATGCAGGTAAATCTATTCTGAGATATTTATTATTTTATATATATATTTTAAAGCTGTTTTCCTTAAATTTTGAGAAGGAAGAAGAGTGCTGTTAAGCAGGTTGTTTCCAGCAAACAGCAAGTTATGCAAAAGAGCATACAAATGAAAGCTTAAAACTGACCAGATGCACTATTCTGGAAAATATTTTCTTCTTCCATCTCTTCTGCAATATACATAGAGGTTCAGCAGTTGGAATAAAAACATATGCTTTATAATTAATCCTAAGACCCTGCCCTAAGAGATTTGCAGCCAAGAACCATGTAAGTTTAGGTAAAGTGTATATAAAACACGAAGTCTATGCTAAGTGGTTTAACTGAAGGGATTAGAGTAGTGAAAGGCTCTTAGAAAATTTTCTGACTAATAGAATCTTGGCATTTTGCCTTGAGCAGCCCATTTCAAGAAACACTTGATTCTAAAAATTAACTTGAAGCTTTGCATTTTGCAGCATAATACTGAACTAATTTTTGTGGGAAATCGAAGGGTTCCTGTGATCATACCAGATCTTAATAACTAATACAGCTATTGTGACTATAAAGAATGTGACCTAAAGCTGTTATTACTTAAACCATCTTGCAGATTTTTTTATTTCAAATCTGTTTTTCTGTGTTCCTCTCCTATTCTGTCCTATAAGTGCTAACACTATTTTCTGGTTTAGTTTTAACTAATATTTTGGCTTCGTTATATTAAGCTATACAGTCTCTTTGGCCATGTTAAGAAAGTTGGCAGAACATTAAAATTCCAAAAATATGAGACAAGATTCAGACAGTCAATCCAACTGTATTTCTGTAATAAACAGTAACCTTGCAGAAATCCATCTGAAACTGGAAATGCAGCCTTCATGGAGTATTCTGCGTAGAGAAACAAAATAAGTCTGACAGCAGAATCAGAATTAAGACACGGTTTTGCCCTCTAACCATAAAAGCAATCTCTCTGCACCATAAATCACCAATTTCTTCTGCTATGCTAACAAAGAAAATAAAGATGCTGCCACAGATAGGTGACAAACTTTAAGTCTAAATGTTTGTAACCCCCTTTCCTGTCTCTGTTCAAATACTAATGAATGCAAAATAAAAAACAGACCTGTCCCCAAAGAGTATATAACCATGTAGCTTCCAGTCAAGCAGGACAGCAGCCTACCAATTTCTAAAGATGTCAAAACAAATGAGACATAACATCCTGGTTTTTTGAAGATGTTTATGGATATAAACATATAACAAGTTATTAAAATCTTTCCAAGCATGGGTAACTTGCTTCTATTTTAGCATAACATAAAAGATAGCACAAATCCCAAGGAATCATCCCAACTAGGATTTCTAGAATAAAACAAAGTCGTAACTCCTGCAGAGGGCTTTGTAATGATGTATGGTTTACATACATCATCTGGCCTACAGTCAGCCAAAAAAACCATCCGTATAGGTGAGCCTTCAGAACCTTTATTCTAGGCTTCTTCAGATTCTGGTGTCTCTGCTGGAGCTGTGAGTGCTGCAAGGTTTCTGTGAAATAACAAAAGCTGAAATTCTGCAGAGTATTTAGCACCTTGATGCAGATGACATTGCTCTGTATCATCGTATGTGTTCTGTGAGGGAGTTTGCTTGAAATAAAAGGAGTGTAACGCAAATAAGTCCACTTTGCTGCACTCCTTCTCTATGTCTAATGCTAGCAAAGGCAAATAGCATTAAAACAATCATTATGGAAATAATTAGTGTTGATATTTAAGAGGTTCTTCCTCTTCAGAGCTACTGTCCTAGCAAAAGGATGAGCTTGGGCTTCTTCAAGTTTTAGTAGATCAAATGCCACCCTTACTTGTGATACACTCCCTGTGATCCAATTAAAGTACACAGTGCAGAGTGCTGTTGTATTGCAACTCACTGTTCGAAGTTACTTCTGTCACAGCATTACGTAATCATTTGATAGCATTTCACATAGGCCTGGATGGAGGAGGTGATTTCAAAAGACATTTATTTCATTTACAGGGTAAAGCCAGCACAAAATCACCCACAGAATTGAGCTGTGCAACCAGCTCTCAGGTTATTGCCAATGTTAGGTAGAGGCCTGTACTGTAAGTAGTTCAAGATTAAAGCAAGCAAACACACATATAATTTCCAACATATCTGTTACATCACATTGGTTTTTGGAAGGCTGCAAAGGATAGATTAAATTCCTTCTGCTGGAAAGGCATCCTGAGACAACCCGAAGAATGCATCAAGATAATGGCTAGTAAACAAGAGGAATACTAGAGGCAAACAGATCTCAGTTGAAGCACTGGCAAATAACCTGGCATGAAGAACAAAAATTTTAATCAGCTATTCCACCCATCAGCCGACTTTGAGATCCGTTATTTGCTATTGGCAGTAGGAGAACAGCAGCAACAGCAACAGCAAAAACTTAAGCTTTACAAGCACTGCTGCCAATTCCTGAAACTTGCCAAGTAACATCAGTAACCCTTCAGTAGCACGATACTGAAAGTTGGTCACAGATAACTACTTTTTCAGCAGGCCAGGGCCAACTTGTGATCAGCTGCTAAAATTCAAGGATCTCTTTTCTTGCTGTCAGGTCTTACTTTACATGTCCTTTTCTTTCCCCTACCTTATTTCTTTTCTGTTCAGTAATCATAGCTTAGCAGAGTGAAATCTAATACTGAGCAACACTACGGTAAGCCTAATACCAAGGAAGAAGCCAAAACCAGAAAAGCCTTATAGTGACAGAAGTTTGCTAGGCATCAAGCTGACCGATAAAGTTATGCCTCACTTGAGCATCCAGTTTACAAGCAGACTAGAAACTGCATTTTCTCTCTCTGTAGTTGTTTCCCTCATTGCCTGCATTTTTGCTTTCTTCTGTCCAAAGAAAGCACGCCTGGACTTCTAACAACAAAACACCAAGCACCAAAACACCTCATTCAACTAACTTGATCTTTTTCCTCCAAAAGTATAATATCTTCCTTAATCACATCTAAAAGGCTGTAATTTCTGGGAAAAAAACCAAACCAAACCAACCCCCCTTTGAAACCTTTATGTTTGTTTGCAAAAGATTTCACAAGTGGAGGCTTCTATACGGAACGCTGCAAATACTGCTTATCCATTGAATATCATCCCTGTACAACCTTCAGGTGCGTTTGCTGCTGAGTGCCTTTACCTTCCCCACCCTTTGCCCACTGAACATAATACATACAAAATCCTCTCTCCTGTCCCTGCCGGTACCCTGTACCATAGACTGTGGTATATGAGGAAACAAGAGTTTCAAATTCTAGTGGAAAGCATTGTACAAGTCAGAATAAATTAAGGTCTTGGTTGTCATATTTTTTTTCCCTGAGCTTTCCTTTTCGAGAAGGAGGAATTTCATTATTAGTGTTCTGAATTGCAATTCACCATGAAGTAACATTTAAAATGTACACTTAAAAGCTTCAGAAAATGTGAATTAAGCACTGAAATTTGATGCAATCCTGTAGCAAATACTTTAAGCATTTTTTGGTTGTTAGAGCGGATTATTATTTTTTTTTAGATCAGCTAGCATCAGTAAATTAGATCACTGGGTTCCATTTTTCAAGTCTTAAACATCTCTTTTTTCTTAAGTTCATCCTGGTATTGGATTACCTACCATCCCACGC
Organism: Haliaeetus leucocephalus; assembly: GCF_000737465.1. NCBI lineage: Eukaryota > Metazoa > Chordata > Aves > Accipitriformes > Accipitridae > Haliaeetus > Haliaeetus leucocephalus. The sequence goes on along the minus strand of NW_010972809.1, from coordinate 8,398,969 downwards.
TGTGATAGTCTTTACCAACACTATACCAAGAGAATCCACAGATTCTTGATATCATCAGGCTCTCTGAAAAGGTCTTTACTCTCCATTGTAAATAAACATTTCTTAATTCCAAGAGGGCTTTTTTAAATGCAGCAATAATCTAATATGGCTACTGCCTGTTTCATTAAATAGCTGTAGAAAATTGGAAGGGCAGGTACAATTTCTTGTTTTCTAAATATTTGACCTTTTCTTAAGTATTTTTACATATAGCAGGAAAATTATATTTTCTAATTATGAAAGCTAACCATAGTTCAACTATGTAGTGTTGTGTCTAAATCTGTACTGTTAGTCTTCAAGAAATATTTCATATTTGCTTGTAAAACCAGCTGATGATTTGCATATAACTTTCTTGTACAAATCAAGGCACTGAAATTTAAGAAGTTCTCTTTGCTGGGGTGGAGTGATGGTGGAATTACAGCACTCATCGCAGCCGCAAAATATCCAACTCTTATCCACAAGTTGGTTGTCTGGGGAGCAAATGCCAGCGTTACTCAGGAGGATGTGAGAATTTATAATGGTATGTACAAACTGAATATCATATCCTAACTTCTTGACCTAAGGATCTTAGTCATGTAACAGCTAAGTGGAAACAGAGTTGAGGACACAACAAACCTAAAGGAAAAGGACACAAAATTCACCAAGTTGCTAAGTAGAAGGATAGATTAAAGTCATAGTGAGAAGCTCCCTAACAATTATTCCGAGGGTAATATAATGGAATTTTTAAAAAGTCCTTACGAACAGCTGACGAAAAGCGTAAGTTATAATAGCTTATCAGTAGTTTTCAGAAAGTAAAATTTTTGTTGCTGTAACAAGTTCCTAAAAATAAATTGCAAATACTACTACTGATCCCAGGCTTGATTTCCTTTCTCACATCCTGTGCAACCTTTAGACAAGGTCCACAGAAAAATCACTGGGCTAGCATGTAACAAATTTTATCTTTAGGGCCCTTATAATACATAGGCAGTAAGAAAACAAGCTCATAACTTACCATTTGTGTTCAGGAAGCAAATGAATCATTCAAGTAAATGTCCCAGGATGCCTTTCTAATTTGCTTTCCTTAAAGTTAATTGCTGTGGTTACAAAACCTTTGCAAAGTAAAGAAATGTGGGATTTCTGTTCCTTATTCCGCTCACATGAAATAGAATCTGGCCATTTGTCACTGAAAGGAAAATAGCAAAAACTGCTGTTGAACTCATAAAGAGACCTTATTTCCTCTTGATTTAAAAGAGTTAACCATACAGGCTCTCAGCAAACGTAACCCAGTATAGCTTCATTTAAGTGATTGGAGTTTGATTTATACCAGCTATGAAATCTGTCTCTCTTCAGCTAAATAACAAGTGTATGTACTGCACATGTGTACTTACCTCACCTATACTAAAGCACTTTCATTGGTGGTGGTAGTAGTAGTATATTTTTTAGTTCAGTAAGCAAAATGTTTTTTACGTCTGTGAAAGTGCTGCTTTATTTCTTTACATGTTTTTATATGTATGAAGTTTTTATTATATAATTATGAAATGCATGTCAGTTAATATCAGCCAACAGGCTAAAATGTAAAAAAAAAAAAAAAAAGAAAAAAAAAAAAAAAAAAGTTACTTTAAACAGAGCACCTACAGGAATGCCAACCTTTGGCCTCTTCATGGACTAGTGATTTCAACATCTCTCTCTGGGTGATGGAGCTCAGAGAGGAGCAGTGCAAGCCGCCTACAACTGGTTCATCAGTGAATCTCAGCTGCAGTAGAGGGTTTGGTAAGAGAGAAAGGTGTTTATTGGGTATCTATACCCTTTCAACATTGGCTTCACCTCCCCCCCTTTTTCAATTAAGGCCAGCCACAAGGATAAAACAGTAGATTCTATAAGGGAAACAGCTGTTCAGTAACAGCTAGTCTGGGGTGAGCAAACTCATTTCCAATCAGATGCTGTTATAAAACACTTTCAGTCTCTGCTACCTTGTTCATTTGGCTGGACAAGTTCTGTTTGTTAATTAACACCTCACTCCTTTCTTCCCTTAATTCCCATTTGAAACCAATTAAAAGCTTTGCTAGTGGCATGTATTGCTGTTTGATGATTCAGTACTTTTCAGGTCTCTTTCAGGCTCTCTGCTATGCCAATATTGTTTTGCGCTTTATCAATACAAAGCTGTACAGCTGAAATATAGATTAGTGAAAGTCACCCTTGTGGATATCTGGTTTTTGAAAATTTTAGGGGAAGAAAAATAGTAAATCTGATAAATAAGTAACTAGAATGTCAGATTATTTGTACAGCTTTAGCCAGCCTGCCATGAGTCACAGTACTCTACTAAGTAGAGTCGCTTGTTTTTCTGTAAGACTATGGCAAATGTACCATGATGTCAGCCTGCTGGAATGCCTTAGTAAGAGCTTCCTTCCTCAGAATATTGGTAGGAACCACGGAAGAACTTCCATCCATGAGCCAAAGCAAAAGGCTGAAGGTTATAAAAAAAGACTTGCCAGCTCTGGCACACTGTTATAAAACAGTCCCCTTTTTATACACAAGGTACCTCCCTGAGCTCCTCTTCTGCAAGCCCTCCAAAAAGAAACATCAGAAGTTTTAGGACTGAGTCCTTTGATTATAATTTTTTTTCTGTTGTTCCTTGTGACCATAATAACAAGATGGTCTTCTGCAACTCAGAAAGACCCAGCAGAGATCGTAAAACTACCTTTATTATACCCTTTTGATACTATGAATTATTTAAAACTATTCAGTGCAGTTTAAAGATTGAAATACACATCCGTGGTCTGGTTTGAAAACTTACTCATATTAGGTGTTGATAGTACTGGGTTACATCTTGTTGCTAAAAAGGACTTAACGTGTTTCAATGTTACTTTACGTAGGCATCCGAGATGTCTCAAAATGGAGTGAAAAGGTCAAGAAACCACTGGAAGAGATGTATGGACATGACTACTTTGCAAAAACCTGTAAGGCTTGGGTAGATGGAATATGTCACTTTGCTGAAAAATCAGATGGTAAGGCTTTTACAATGTTAAACTGAAGCAATTATAGTAGCAGACAGTTCTGGATAAAAATCTTACAGTACTGCTAGCAGCCAGAAAAGAATGGACTCTGCATATGGCATTAAAAGCTGGGTCTGACTCACACTCATGAATAAAGCAATTACTTTGTAGATGGTTCACAGAACCAGCAAGGTACAGGAGGAAAACACATTTAGGGGAAGCATTAGCTGATGAGTCTCTCCTCTTGTTCCACCACAAAACTACATTATTAAATCATTGCTTTTGTGCAGACTGAACAGGAGGGATTCTGCTCAATCTTTTTTCTCCTCTCCTCTCTGTGTCAAAGGATTACCTCTTTGTGACATTGTTAAGATATCCCAAAAGTAAGGCATGTTCATTCCAGTTTCTGCAAACAGGAGCTGAAGCACTGTTTCAAACCTAGTAGCATATGAGTTAAAAAAGAAGGAAGTTCGGATTTTGAGAACTCGGAATTAACAAAACACATTAAAAACCCACTATTGACACAGCTTAGGTACTTAAAAATCCAGAAAGAATAGTTAAACTAGACAATATAATTATTAAATGTTTAGCTCTGAAGATTTCTGCAATTACTCTACACAGACTTTTGCAGCCAAGGATACCATGAATAATAATCTGCAGTTCTGTTTTAATTCAGAGGAAAATTGCTTTTAATTTGCCTAAAGCAGAAATACATAATACATAAAACAAGGAGCCTGTAATTCTCTTATACACATTTTCATGTAGCTCTCATAATGAAAGACAGGAGGTGACATACATTAACGGGCAGCAGGTACTACAAGGAGAACATTCCTTCATTTCATATTTTTTCCATAAAGTTTTGCACAGGATCAGCAACATGGTACTAGAATTTCTCCCAGTGGAATGATGTAACAAATTATGGGCTGATTTTATTTTACTCTTTCTAGAACACATTTCCTTGAAACTAGTTTATTCTTAAGTCCAAAGCCCAGGCTGGTGAAACTCTGTCTGTGACATCCTTTCACTGCCTGCACATGCCTCAGACACTATGAGATGGAGTGACTGTGAAAAAGACACCTGGAGACACGTAACAAGGAGCTGAATTACCTAGATGCTGTAACTGGGTCAGATATTGGGAGAAGCCTAATGTTTGCTAAAAAAGATGAGCAACCATCAGACTGCAGGTTTCTTCCAGGCATAGCTTGGGGAGGGTAACTTGGACTGCAGGCAGGCCTCCTTGGAATTAAAGTTAAGATGCACTGCACAAAAGGTGCAGATATGGCAAATACAAGAAAAGGGGTTAATAAAACCTGTCAGAGATAAAAGGAGGACAGCAAAGCCTTTGCTGGTCAAAACCTCAACTCAAGCGCTTTTTAAGAAATAGACTATTTGCCCTAAATGGGACAGCTTTTAGTGTGAAATGCCATAACAAGTGAACTTTTAGAAGGTGCCAATATTTAATGAAACTGAAGAAGTTGCATAAAGCTGCAAAATTCAAGATTCTTCTTGCTGTTCTGTGTTTTTGGAGTAAATATAATCTAGTGGTTATAGTGCAATACAGTTTTAGGACTGGAAACTAGGAAATAATAGCTTGACTGCCAGTTACATCCTTAGGTAAATAGTCTAAATTTACTTGTTACTTGTTCTGAAAAACAGTCAACATTTGTGCAGGTGCTTGAGGACTATGGGTGAAATGTTCTAAATGAAAATATTTAACCAGTAGGAATGTAAACTAAGACTATATAAATAACCAAACAATTGGAAAAAAGCTCTGTGAAACAGCATATAACTTTAGAGCTAAGGAAAGCATGCGTATATGAACATTAACTGTATAGCTGTTGGTAGCTGCAAGGAGTCAACAACATAGGACAAAGTTATCTCAAAGATAAATGAAACATAAAACTCATCAAGTATGTTTTGCCCAAAGCTCCTTTTGCAAGAGCATGGGTAGGTAGGCAAAGAGTTTGAAAACTGGGTTACTAAGGGATGAGGAAAAAAGGGGGAAAAAAATTGTGGGGTGTTTAAGGAAAAGCATTAAAATTCCTTCTAGTGAGATTAAAGACTAGTAAGCATAAAATTATTCTTGAGGTTCTGTAAGATGAATGGGCAGGGAGAGTAACCTTTGAATAGTTTTAGTACAATTTGTATTAAATGGTTGTTCGTTGCAGACAGCGAAGGGTCTGGAAGGTGGAACTGGCATGAGTACAACCTAAGTTACTTGTTGGTAAAAGTAGCAAAGCTTGTAACCTGACAATTGATGTACCAAAATGTAGCATTAACATGAAGGCCATAAGACTCTAAGGCTGAAAAGAACAAAGCCAGGAAATAGATGTATGTATTTGCTTTGAACAGTCAAAGGGAGCCTGGGGGAAATGTGGGACAGAAGTATTTCATTCACTCTAGCCATTTGTGCTAGTATCCATTAATGAAGCAAATTTTGGTGAAGTAACATTCTGGAGAAAGAAATGTTAGTTATAGTCCTGATTACATAGTTCTGTAGATAAATTGCATGCTATCCAAAAGGAGAGGCAATAGCTAGAACCCAGTGGAGTTCATAGTCCTTTACAGAAGCTGTTATAGTGTTTCATACTATTTTAAAACAAAGTGTGACCTTCATTTATTTTCTCCCTAGGTAATATCTGTCAACAGTTGCTGCCAGATATTAAATGTCCCACATTTATAATTCATGGTGAGAAAGACCCTTTGGTTCCACAAGCTCATGCAGAATACATTCATAAGCACATCAAAGGCTCTCGGTAAGTTATATGATGGAGTATTTATAAACCATTGTTGAAGAAATGAAGCAGTTCAAACCCACAGTGTAAAAAGAAAAAAAAGCACTTAGACAAGTTGTCTCTGCCACAGAGCTATTATTCTAAACTTCCCTAGCAAATTACAGTCCAAACAGTGTAGATGGACCTTTCTTGTGATATAAAAAATATAATATTTTAATAAGCTTCTTCCTGAAGTCCTCCAAGAGAAACCAAGTAAGATCCTTTTCCTCTTTCCTAATATTTATCAAAACAAGGAAATTTCTTCTCTGTTTCTGTTATGGTCACTGCATTCCTTTTACTGCAAGAGACCTCATTTCTGTCCCATTCAGCAGAGCAGTGAACTTAGATGCTATGAACGAAGAGAGGTTCCCAGTTATTAGAGAGAAGCACAGGATACTGATGTTTGCTCTGCCTTGTTGAGGTGAACAACAACCTCAAAGATTTTGTTTTTTGAACTGTCCCATGAATTTTCAGTGTTTTTAAGAAAAGCAGAATGAGAAAAAAATATGTACCACTATACTCAGAGATACTACTTTATAAACAAGAAAAACCTCAAGGCACCATCTGCTTCATTTGAAAATTCCAGAAATGCTTCCTATAAAAAGCTGCAATTTCACCAGCTGAATTTTCTTCATAGACTTGCACACAAATTCAAGAGTTCTATTACTACTTAATAACAGACTGTGATAATTAACGCTGGAGAAAAGAATTAGAACAAACCCCATTTTTATGAATGCAGGGTGTAGGGAACTGTTTCATTGGTGTCATCTCTGTGAAAAATTGAGTGCTATATTTATCTCAAAGTCAGCCCCACTGTTCATAGAAATGCATTATGCCACAGGAAAGATGAGAATAAGAGACCTTCCTAACAATCACATTCAGGTGTTTTATCCCAAGTCTGCTAGTTAGTTACTCCCACATGCCCTGCTTGGAACACCTATCATCCTGTTAGGTTCCACTAAGCTCTGAAGTGCTCTAGATGCAGACTAAGGCAAGTCATCACAAAAACTAGACAAGGATCTAATAGCTTCTCTTTAGAGACAAGCCAAAGAGAAAACACTGTTAGAAGTTGCTATCCAATAAAATATAAAATTATTTTTTTCCATGTCTCCATGCTGAAGCGCTCCCTTATATGTGTACTTATCAGAAAAGAAATCAGACTAATGGTGTTCTCAGAAATTAATACTTAGGTATGTGGTCCCCTTCTTCCCTTGCTGCACTGGAGATTATGTGTTCCATTGTGAAGCAGAAGGAAATCCTTAAGCTTAGCATATTTTCAGTAACACTTGCTTCTACTATGAGCTTTTCTTGCTTTGATTTTTACCTAGTAAGGTAGAAAAAGCTTTTGCTGATTGTAGTGCAGACACATTGCTTGTTTCTCTCATGGTAGAAGTGTGCCATCATTCTATATTTGCATGGTATGGCTAGAGTTAGGTAGCATTACAGTGACTTAACAGCAGTAGCTAATAGCATACACAGTGCTATAGGTTTGTGCATCTGTGTGCTGCTGGTCTTTGAAGAAACAGACTTAATGAAATTCAGACAGAACTGCTAGAAGAGCTGGGTATGTTCACACAGTATTGCTCTTTCCCCCCCCCCCAAGACAAAACAGCACTTGTCACCACCAAAAGAAGATCCCCCTTGCTGTAGTGGCACTTGGATGACATGAAGGCAACACAGCAAAGTAACAGTCAAGATGGCTTTAGCGCTGTTGAAACTGCTTAGCATGTGGTAGGGTAAAATAATTTAAAGAATTTGCCACCCCCATATAAAGAAAAGTGTTAGAAGTACATACCTGATGTGTGTGTGTTTGCAGATAGAAAGCAATGGCCAGTAGCACTTTAGGCTTGTCACACATCAGTATTACAAAGATTTAACCCTCTTCACAGATACTACTTCTAAGCTTTTATTATAGCTGAAGAAGTCCTGACTTCTGTTTTTACTTTAATGGATGAATGAACAAACAGTGTTAGCTTTGGATTGTCTTTTTACAGAAATATTAGATGAAGTTCAAACACTAATGAGTTCGGTTGGTGACATGAAATCTATATTTCTGTAGTGATCTCTTCAATTTGTTCACTGCCCAGCACAACCACTGTTCTCTGAAAGAGGCAGAGAGCTCAGGTACTTCACATACCTTCCAAAGATGCATCCTGCTTATACAAGTTTTAGAATCTCATCTTCTTGGCAGACCACCAGAAAGGTTCCTAGAAACTGGGTCTAGGACACAAAAAAAATTGTTTTAAGCTTAGTTTATCCTCCCCAAAGTCAGGCAAGTATTATGCTTGTTGCTTCAATTATTGCTGTGGTTGACATTCTGAACCACATACATAGGGACAGTACTTAAAAGTTACTTCAGTTCTGTACTTCAGTAACCAAGAGCAAGGAAAAGGCAATAAATATTTTAATTACATATGCTTGCAGAATAAAATGTATATTCAGTGTTTGATTATTTCTCTTTTAAGGTTGCTTCTAATGCCAGAAGGGAAGCATAATCTACACCTGCGTTTTGCAGAGGACTTCAACAGACAAGTGGAAGATTTCCTACACTGACTTAAACTGTAAAACAAGTTAGAGGTGTTTGTCCTTGTCTTGTTTATGAATTTCAGTTGGCTGTCCATTTTCATTCAATTTACAGGTAGGTTTGCATCCTGCAAGAAAAAACATGAAAGATATGCATGAGAAGCATACATTTTGAGAATATGTAAGCCTCAGTGGATCAGAGCGCACCACTGCACTGCAAGATTTCTGACATGTCCTTAAACTTACTTCTTGCCACGTAAGCCAAATAGCTGTTCTTTGTCCAAGAGGGGTATTAAGAAAGACAGAAAACATGATCTAGAATACATGCCTTTATGTGCTCTTAACATTAAAGGACTAAACATTGTCATAACTGGGATTCAGAACTGTTACATTGAGAAATCTGTCAAAGTTACAAGTGCTGAGAGGGTAACTGGGTACACAGTTTCAAGAGAACATGCTTCACCACCACTATCAGAAGTCATTCAGTACACATGCCTGCTTTACAGAAGTTCCTTTGATACCAGGGGACTTAAGCCTCATCCTCCTCTCCTTCCTCTTCAAATTCCCCCTGCTCATCAGCAGTGGCGTCCTGGTATTGCTGGTATTCGGACACCAGGTCATTCATGTTGCTCTCAGCCTCCGTGAACTCCATTTCATCCATGCCCTCGCCGGTGTACCAGTGCAAGAAAGCCTTGCGCCGGAACATGGCCGTGAACTGCTCCGAGATCCTCTTGAAGAGCTCCTGAATAGCCGTGCTGTTGCCGATGAAGGTGGCGGACATCTTGAGGCCGCGCGGGGGGATGTCGCAGACGGCCGTCTTCACGTTGTTGGGGATCCACTCCACAAAGTAGCTGCTGTTCTTGTTCTGCACGTTGAGCATCTGCTCGTCCACCTCCTTCATGGACATGCGGCCCCGGAAGATGGCGGCCACCGTCAGGTAGCGGCCGTGGCGGGGGTCGCAGGCGGCCATCATGTTCTTGGAGTCGAACATCTGCTGCGTCAGCTCGGGCACCGTCAGGGCTCGGTACTGCTGGCTGCCACGGCTGGTGAGAGGGGCGAAGCCCGGCATGAAGAAGTGCAGCCGGGGGAAAGGCACCATGTTGACCGCCAGCTTGCGCAGGTCGGCGTTCAGCTGGCCGGGGAAGCGAAGGCAGGTGGTCACGCCGCTCATGGTGGCCGACACCAGGTGGTTGAGGTCCCCGTACGTGGGAGTGGTCAGCTTCAGGGTGCGGAAGCAAATGTCATACAGGGCCTCGTTGTCAATGCAGTAGGTCTCGTCCGTGTTCTCCACCAGCTGGTGCACAGAGAGGGTGGCATTGTAGGGCTCCACCACCGTGTCCGACACCTTGGGGGAGGGCATGACGCTGAAGGTGTTCATGATGCGGTCGGGGTACTCCTCCCGGATCTTGCTGATGAGGAGGGTGCCCATCCCAGAGCCCGTGCCGCCGCCCAGCGAGTGGGTCAACTGGAAGCCCTGGAGGCAGTCGCAGCTCTCCGACTCCTTCCTCACCACGTCCAGGACGGAGTCCACCAGCTCAGCGCCTTCCGTGTAGTGCCCCTTGGCCCAGTTGTTGCCAGCCCCGCTCTGACCTGGAGGGCAGACCAGAAGCAAGGTGCCGCGTTAACGCCCTTGGGAGGAACAGAGACGACGCCTCCTCTCCTGCCCTGCGGGCTTCCCCCCTCACTTCCACCCCCACGGGGCTATCGGGATTCAGGACCCCCAGGGTCCCTCCCCTGCTCGCTCCGAGCCTTTTCCGTGCGGGGAGCTCCCACTTTGGGTCTCCTCCATCCCACGCTCACTCACCAAAGACAAAGTTGTCGGGCCGGAAGATCTGTCCAAAGGGGCCGGAGCGCACGGAGTCCATCGTGCCGGGCTCCAGGTCCACCAGGATGGCACGGGGGACATACTTGTTACCTGTGGGAGGAACCAGCGCCAGTGTCACAGCCCCGCAGCTGGCAGCCAGCGTCACAGGAGCCCTGCCATGCTCCCTTCCGCCTCCCTGCATTTCACTGGGGAGACATGCTGTCTCGATCAAGACTACTGTGTTATCAGAGCCATTCTGAGAACAAAGCTCTTAGGAGTCACTTGCAGATGACAGCTCTTGTTCAGGGATTTTTCCAGCCTCAATGAGCTGACATGTCTGCCCCATTTATTTAAGGGCATCTGAGGAAACAGACATACTTACCAGCAGCTTCATTGTAGTAGACGTTGATCCTCTCCAGCTGCAGGTCGCTGTCCCCATGGTAGCTGCCAGTGGGATCAATGCCATGCTCATCACTGATGACCTCCCAGAACTAGAAGAAATTATTGGAAGACAGCAATTATTAACCACAGCTGTCCAGTGCCAATCACAGACAGCAGTGCAGTCGGTGCATGCCATGTCCCTGACCACTCCCTTGCATGGCAGAGCAGCTGCCCGGGAGGAAGGTGAGTCAGTGCAGAGAGGCTTCCCTGGCCACAGCAGCTGAATTAGGGGAGGGCAGAAAGGCAGCTGGGGGGC
>NW_010972809.1:8373608-8388153 GCF_000737465.1 Haliaeetus leucocephalus | reverse complement strand
GGCAGGGTCCGGGTGCGGCCCCTCCGCGGTCGGAACGCGGCTGGCCGGAGGTGCTGGAGGAACCTGGCCTTCAGCCAGCGGGAGAAAGGCCGGAATCGGACAAGGCGTGGTGCACCTTGGGCTAAAAAAAGTGAAAAAACCACCCCACCACAAAACCCGAAACAACCCACCCTAACTCCTCTTTGCACACCTGTTGGAGCTCGTCCACCTACTTTCTTGGCCTCCGCTGCACCGCAACAGCAAAGCATGCACTGCTGTGTTTTATTAGCACCCTTAACCCTGTATGTCTAGCTCAGGCCTGCTTAATCGTGCTTTGATAGAAGCACAAGAATCATCTTTTCTAGCTCAGGCACCTGAAACAAGCAGGGACTGGGTGGTGATGACAGAGCCCACAGCCACTTTCAAGCAGCGCAGCCCGGTTTAAATAGTGCTGCCAAACCTGTACATGTGGGGCTCTGATTTCAGGAACACAGAGGGCTGGCGTGAAACTACCCTGCTACTAAAGAATGGCTTTTTTCTGGGAGCAGTCCGGTGGTGATTGCAGTTTGAACACCCATGGGAATAGGATAGCTTTTTTATAGAAAAGCTTTTTTATAGCTTATAGAAGTGAAGTTACGTTCTGTCTTACCAGACACCTGCCATGCACCCCATTTTGGAAGATTTTGGATCCTGCTCCTAGCATCTCTGCTTGTTCCCTCATAGAAATAGACTGAGCTAAGTGCATGGCGGGTGACGGAGGGACAGTTCAGGAGCAACAGCGAGAACAGTATATATGAACCAACTGAGATACACGCCTGTATCTGTGTTGTTGCCATGGAGAATATCCCAAATAAATTTCAGCAGTGTCTATAATGGATTGTGCAGAAACTATTGAACTTGACTATAAAACATTAATCAATCCACAACTGTAAATTTTTCAGTAGTGAAAGTAACTTTACCACACAGCTGGCCAACCTAGCAAGGACAGCTTTACACTAGGACCAGGGAAGGGAGACAACAACCCACAATCAAATGAGGAAGCAGTGGAGAAGGTTGGCAAAGAGAATGTGAAACGACATACCTGGTGTTCAGCAAAACAGAGCTGGAGGGGGTCCACCTCACAAACAATATGGCAGTGCTGAGGGGACAGCATGGCAGGGCAAGCTCTTGCACTTTTCCCGGGAATCAGCAGGCTTGGGTGCCTCTCTGGAGTGCCTCTATGCTAACGCACACAGCACGGGCAAGAAACGTGATGAGTTAGTTAGAGCTCTGCAGTTGCAGGGCTGTGGTCTCACTGGGATCACAGAGACACGACTGGAGTGCTGCGATGGAGGGATGCAGGCTCTTTAGGAAAGACAGGCTGGGAAGGCGAGGAAGGGGAGTTGTCCTTTGTGCAGAGAGCAGCAGAAACGCACAGAGCTCTGCCTGGGGGGTGGGTAATGAGCTAGCTGGGATCTAAAGGGTCAGGATTAGTGGGCAAACCAAGGTGCGCTATGTTGTGGTGGGTATCTGCTAAACACCTCCTGATCAGGAAGAGAAATAGATAGGACCTTCAGACAACAGGTATCTGTCTGGAAGAATCCTATGGGAGATGGTTCTGGAGAAAAGAAGAGTCCAGGAGAGCTGGTTGACTTCCAGGGATCACCTCCTCCAGCCTGGAGAATGGTCCATGCCAACAAGCAGGAAATCAAGCAAAGGCAGCAGGAGGCCTGTATGGATGAACATGGAGCTCCTGAGTAAACAGAAATGTAAAAAGGAAGCATTCAGCAGGTAGAGGTAGGGTCAAGTGATCCAGGAGCGACACAGAGTCACTGTCCTCATGTGCAGGGTTAGGAAAGTCAAAGAATGTGAAGGACAGTGAGAATGACTTCTACAGGTCCACCTGCAGCAAAAGGAAGTCTAGGGAAATATATGGACCCGCTACTGAATATTGCAGGGGACATATTCAGTGACAAAAGGACATGGAAAAAGCTGAGGTACCCAGTGTCTTCACCTTGTTTTTCACTATTAAGGTTTGCCCTTAGGAATCACAAGCTTTTGAGACCTGTTGGAAAGTCTGGAGCAATGAGAATTTACTCTTGGTAGAGGATGACCAGTTTGGGAAACATTTAAATAAATTGAACAGGTAAAAGTCCACGGATCTTGATGAGATGCACCCGAGTGCTGAGGGAGCTGGCAGATATCATTGCGAGTGCACACTCTTGATAAATCTTTGAAAGGTCAAGCCAACCTGGGAGGTTCTCAAGGACGGGGGAAAAAAAAGGGTGTCACTGCTAACTTCAAGAAGGGCAAGAAGGGGAATCCGAGGAACTACAGGCCAGCCAGCTTCACCTTGATTCCTAGAAAGATGGTGGAATGAATTCTCCTGAAAATCATTTCCTAACATATTAAGGTCAGGAAGGTGACTGGGAGTAGTCACCATGGATTTACAAAGGGGCAATCATGCCTGACCAACTTGATAGCCTCCTACAACAAAGTGACTGGCTTGGTAGATGAGGGAAGAACAGTTATCATTGTTTATTTTGTGAACTTTATTTTTTTAACTGTCTCCTATAACATCCCCATAGGCAAACTGATGGGGTATGGCCTAGACAAATGGACAGCAACACGGAGTGAAAACTGGTTGAACTGCCAGGCTGAAGGACTTGAGATGAGCAATGCAAGTTCGGATGCCAGCCACTGGTAGTGTACCCCAGTGATTGATCCTGGGGCCAACACTGTTTAACTTCTTCATTAATGACTTATATGGCAAGAGAGTGCACCCTCAGCAAGTTTGCTGATGGTACAAAGCTGTGAGGAGTGGCTGATACACCAGAGGGTCATGCTGCCATCCAGAGGGACCTCAACAGGCTGGAGAAATGGGCTGACAGGAACCTCGTGCAGTTCAACAAGGGGAAGTGCAAAGTCCTGTGTCTGGGGAGGAACAACCCCATGAACCAGTACATGCTGGGGGCCACCCAGATGGAAAGCAACTTGGGAGAAAAGGACCTGGGCATCCTGGAGGACAAGTTGAACATGAGTCAGCTACGGGCCCTTGCAGTAAAGGTGTCCAATGGCATCCTGGGCTGTACTAGGAAGATCTTTACCAGCAGGTCAAGGAAGGGGATAAGCCATGGTGAGATACATCTGGAGTTTTGCATCCAATTCTGGGCTCCCCAGTACAAGAGAGAGATGGACATATTGGAGTCAGTCCAATGACAGGCCACAAAAGTGGTTAAGGAACTGGAGTACCTGTCATAGGAGGAGAGGCTGAGAGCTGGGACTGATTGTCCTGGAGAAGGCTCAGGGGAATCTTATCAGTGTGTATAAATAATTGACGGGAAGGAACAAAGAAGATGGACGCAGGCTTTTCTCCACGGTGCCCAGTGACAGGAGGAGAGGCAATGGGCACAAACCAAAATACAAGAAATTCCATCTAAATGTAAGAAAAACCTTATTTGCTCTGGCACAGGTTGCTCAGAGAGATTGTGGAGTCTCTATTCTTGGAGATATTAAAAACCTGAGTGGACACAACCCTGATTAACGTGCTCTAGCTGACCCTCCCAGGCTGAGTAAAGGACTGGACTGGATGATTTCCAGAGGTCCTGGCCAACCTCAACAATTCTGTGATTGTGTGAAAGGGAGAGAAAGAAGTGGGAGGCTGCGTGTGACCAGCAACACCAGACTGATGGTTTATTCATCTCAGTGTCACAGTACACTATAACACTATATTGCAATTATAACTGCTTCAAAACCAGCAGATTTTTCCAAAGGTGAGATAATAATTAATGTGGTAAATCATTACCACTATCAAGAAGAAAAGTAATTGGAGCCAGAATGAACAGAGTTGTTTACATATTACTCAGGTTAGCTGTGCTTAACACAATATAAATCAATGTGTAATGACACCAGTTTCATTCAATTTTTTAATCTATGGCAGGAAATACTAGTGGCTAAAGAAGTACCATATCTTTGCCCAGCATTTGGCTGCTGTGACCTTGGGAAAATACTGTGGCCATATTTTCAAAAGTGGGTCTCAGCTTGCTCCAGTGAATTGACTTGCTTATCAACTGTGGCTCTTTTTCTTGCCTAGTGCAGAAACCTCAGCTGCTTTGAAATGTCACGAGCATGAACTGGCTCAAGCTTTGCAATGTGTGTAATTACATGTGGTATTATTACACGTGGCTTTTGCAATCACAAAATATCCAGAATTGTGCTGGCACTGAGATCTTTTTACCAGATTCTCTTGAAGTTTGTGTTCTTTATATCCCAGCTGTTGTCAGTATTTTCCTTTGACACATTTCTGCAATACTTAATCACAGGCAGCCTTTGTTATTGCTCACACAACTCATGCACATACATTTCTACTTGCTATAGGCATAACCCACCCTTTTGGGCAGCGGTAGACAGTTACATCTTCTCACTACTGGTGGAACTGCAACACAACTGCATCTCTGTGGGATCCACGCAAGCATTGAAGATCTTTCTAGGTGCCAAAGTATTCCTGGTAATCTGCAAAGGACCAGCTTGAAGCATTCTAATTCCCCTCCTGAAGGCACCTGGACACTCCCTGAGATATCTTCTTCCCACATGCACACAGTGGTCTCCTCGGGCTTTAGAGTTATTCCACTAAGGATTCTGAGCTTTTATTAGGAAAGTAATTCTTAGATGCTATAGCACCAGTCTCTTTGTAGATCCCCACTGGTTTTTGGGGGGCATGTAGCTCCCCATTTTAAGACTGAGTACCTAAAGGGAGGTACATGTTTATATGTGTAAGTTCCCTCATCTACAGTAATGCTGAATATCCATGAACACACAGTGAAGCAATTAGATGTTGATTACTTGAATGTCAATTCAGAACCCTCCATTTTGGCAAACACTTTAACAAATCTCAGCCAGTAATGCTATTTAAATAGATATGGGAGTTCCCTATTGTATTTTTTAATATAGGTCCATAAATTCTAAGCGTTCGGAATTGCAAACGAAAGTCAAAACTCTCCCATCCATACAAAGGCAGTGCATGTGCCCAGGAACGCCCATGTGCCCCTCGGCAGCCGAAACTCTGCCTGCATCAAACCCTACCTTCCCAGTTTCCAAGGCAACGCTGGAGCCTGGGCGATGGATGCACAAGGGAGGCAACAGGGATCCCACATTTTCATGTCTGTCCGTAATTTGCCGTTGTTCAAAAAAGAATCGCAAATGTACAAACGTGAAAGCTGCTCAAGCACAAAAAGGTCTGCCTGTGGCTTTATTCTCATTTATTTGTGCTGGGTGATGTCATGTATTGCTCAGGCATGTATATCGGAGGCCACATGACTTTTTAAATCTTTCTGTTGGTACTCAAATGAGTAGGCTCTGTTCATTACCTTATTGTTTGCCTTCTACCTGGTAACTACAATATTCACACCTGATGAGCACTGTCTGAGGTCACCTTTGGAACCTGATGCTTAATCACTTGCAGAGTACGTTAAGATAGAAGAATATTTCTGCCAGCAAGAGGGTGGAATAATCGTGAAGGTATTTTTAATTCTAGTAATAAAATACTGAAAAGGAAAATCTATTTTTATTTCAAAATTACAACCCACTGCAGGCACTAGAAGCAATTAAATACTACAATGCTAAGCATGCTTTTATGAATGAGCAAAAGCAGTTTCCTTGTAGAGTCCTCTGTACTTGTGTTTATTGTACCTGGGGGTTTGTGCGTTTGGCCAAGAGCAAAAGAGGAGAGAGGATAAGTGTGCGAGAGAATATCACGTTACAGAGCAATTTAGGGCACTGACAATTCTAAAATGACCCGTGTTCCTTTTGAGGAATGAACTGTTTCCTCATGAACCTAATATTTCTTCCACACCCTATGGTTTCTCTTGTGAACTTAGATTATAACCTCCAAGAGTCAGGAATTTCTGTGAGTGTGGTTGTATAGGACACAGCAAAGAGAACCCCACTCATCTGGCTTCCAAAGCTACCGCAATAAACACGATCACATGTCACAAAATGACTCCAGAAAGGGAAAAATATGTTGATCGTCATCAGGCAGCGATTTACTGAGAAGAAAGGCAAAACAATGCAGCCTCTCATTATTTCCGCTTGGCACACCAGCTGTGATGGGTAGCAGCCAGATGGCTCCTGCCCCCATCCAGGCTGCACCTACCTTTCAAGATCACTCGGTAGAAGAATACGTCTGCTATCTCTACAGGCTGGGTCCTCCAGTCAAGATATGACTAAGATTCCAGCATCAATATAAATGAAATGCTGATATCACGTTTTCCAGGGTAGCTTATTTCCTGCACGTCATCGACAACAAGGCACAGATAGTGACTTTGATCTGCTAGTCACCGTTTCTTTTGTTCCTTAGCCTCCTTGCTTTATCTTGCAATCTGATAGTTACTTGTAACTCAAACTGACACAGAGCAAACTCTAAACTTCACCTTGTGATGTCTGCTAAGAGATGCAGTAGTTTGTGGTGGGATTCAATGTACATTGTTTAAAATTGCCAGGTTTCTCTGCGGGAGAGTTCAGGGTGCCGTCGCACTAGGTGGTTGTATCGACCGAGCATCTTGCTCTGCTCTCTCCTGCTCCCAGCTGCCTGCCTTTTCCTCCTCCTTTGCACCAGTTCTCCCTCTGGCACACTCCCTGATCCCCATGCCCAGTTTACTGTCCCTAACTGTGGAGTTTAGGGAGCTGAACTGACTGGAAGAGGCGTCAGACATGCCCTGGATCTGGCTAAAGGAAATAACACAAAGGTAACACCTGAAGCAGGGGAATGGGACCATTCTTTTTAGCACCTGAAGAATACTGAATCAGCCCAGCCCATGCAGCTACCCACTTCTGCAAGTGGCAGTTTTCTCGATGCCCGGGAAGGCTCTAATCCAAGCTTGCTCTTTCTCCCTGCCTGCTAGGGTGGAGCTGGAATCATAGCTGGAATTTCCAAAAAGAGAGTCATACAATTAATTTATTAATTACAAGACCAGCATTATGCTGGACTCAGAGAAGCAGACTGTAGGAAGTCAATGCTTGAATTTCATTTAATGTTTGTAAAGCTTGTTGTGAGACCATTTGAATTCTGCTTGAAAATCCCGTTTAATTATTCACTATGAAGGCAAGCAGTACCTTTCTATTACATTCAAGGAAAACGTGGAAACATTTTTCAGTGCAAAACAACAGAGAACTGTTCGCTGAACAAGCTACACAACCTGTGCCAGGGTAGCCATTTCACCCTCTGGAGCAAGTGCTCTCACGTTCTGCTTAAGCTGGATTACCATTAACATTTCTGTTTGCAATGACAGAGGCATTCTTGCCAGAAAGAAAAGAAAAAATGCCTTAAATTCACCAAGGAAGCCAAGTGAGAAAAATAATCTGACTATAAAAGGTGACATATGAATAAATTGAGACCAGTTAGAAAATCTCTACCCTACAAGAATCAAACGCTAATAAACAAGAATTTAACAAAGCTAACTTGATTTCCTCCCTTACAAATGGAATTCTGCCCGTAAGGGAAAAATGACTTTGAGTGGGGAGGAGGGAATGACCTACTCTTAAATTATTTCTTTTTTGCTTGGATACTGTGAATAGATATCCGTCTTATACACACACTTTAAAAGGACACAATTTTTCTTTCTGGCAGATTCACACATAAAATACTTGAAATAGTACTGATGCTAGGAGCAGGGAAACGGTTTGCTGCTTGTTAAACTGCTCAGGGAGAGGAAAGTTGTCTGTCACCTGCATCGTGTCCTTTGCTGGCAGAATGGCTGGGGGGGACCAGGTTTTCACAGCTCCCCCTGATACCTTCCCTGTGTCTCAGATTCAAATACTCAGAGGGCTCCAGCTGGACAAGCGTCCAGAAGAGTCAGGGCCAAAAAATGTCTTTTTCCAAAATGCACCATGGCCTCAAGCACTTTCCTGTGACAAAATGCTTCCATTTTAAATTTTCATGTAGGCAAGCTACATGAATAACAACCATCTAAAATGGAAGTATCTGAGATCCAATAGTTTGCTCTTTCCCATCTTAATAAATAACAAACAGATCAGGACAGGTGATTGCTGGAGTATCAAAAGGCAGGTGCTTAGCATGAATGAATTTTAGATTGGAAGGGGGAAAATTCTCAAAAAATCTGGGGTTTTTTTGGTCACATACAAGATCAGCTTATAACACTTATTTATAAACGTGTATCTTGAATTGAAGAAAGGGGGAAAAATAACCTTAGTTGAATTGCCTCAGGCACATATAACACATCAAAAGAGTCACGAGCTTTGTTCTGTGGAAACGTAGAAGCAGCTGAAAAATACATGGGAAGATTGAGAAGGGGATTATTTGTAAATGAGAAAACAGGGCCTCCCCTGCAATGAGCAGGTTCAGGGGAATGGCATTACCTATAGCTCTGACACAGGCTACCACATCTGAACGGTCCTTAAAAGTATATGTTCACTATGCTTTAATGTGGAATGGAAAAGTAAAATAACATCCCTTGGGAGAAAGGGTGTGTACCAAATACATGGGGTAGCCATGTGATTTCTCCAGAGAGGATTTTATCTCCTCATAGCTTTAGCAAACAAAAATATTAGGCCTCATTAAACAGAAAGCAATAACTGAAGGGCTTCCCCCTGCAAAGCACAATTTAATAGTTAACAGTGCTTCTCAAAAAAAAAAATGGAGTAACACAATGAGGTGTGGGATTGGTTTGGGTTTTGGATTTTTTTTTTGAAAAGTGATTTCAATGGAACAACCATGAAACTTGCCCTACTCAAAGCCACTACCAGGGTTCATCCTGATTTTACACATAACTGCTATGGAGCTTACAGGAAGGGGCAAAGAACAAAGGAAGTGAGGGGGGGACCCTTTCTGGTGCAGAGAGTATTGCTAGATGCCCCAGCTCTTCCTGGTGAGGTAAGAAAATTTGTCCCTCCTGCACCAGAGCTGTGGTTTGCAGTAGTGCATCACAGCACTGTCCAGTAAGGACTCTGTCAGTCCATCACAATTTCTTTAAGCACATAATATTTGCACAGATACCTAGAAGGACTTACTAGCCCTATACTCTTTTGAAGCATGTAGCATGTGATAATATCCATGAGCAGATTTCCCTGCAAAGAAGATTAGGGTTTTGCCCCATTTTGCAGAGAATTGGCTGGAGAAGAGACCAAAGATCTGGATTCCCTTCTTTCTTCAGGTTATAAATCCTATTGCTACTTTGGTTTACTGTGTTCTTTACCTCTTACCTTCTGGAAAGATACACCCCACGTTTGATTCTTAGATTATCACATCACTGGGACCATTGTATATTCAATGCAACCCAATTTCTGATGTATATGGGCACCTCACATATGTTGGGAAGAGGAGAATTGTTATTGCTCTCACTTGACAGACTGGAAAACATCTGTTGGTAAACAGCTGTAGGCCTATGTTCTCAACAGATACTTAAGTGTTTTGAAGAACCAGACCACATATTGGACTATCCTCCCACAACACTGTTGGTACAATGGCTTAGACTGAGGTCATAGAACTAAACAGGGAAGGGAAATTAGGAGAGATGGCATCTCAGTGCTACCACACCTCATTCCATTTCTATTTAAATTAAACCTACATAGTACCTAGCTGCTTTTACAGCCTTATTTGGCTTTACAGTCTTACAGCTACCAGCAGACAAACATTGAGTTGTTTGCGTTGGTCAAGACATTCTGCTAATGTGCTTAAAAATGCCACACATTTAATAAATGGAACAAAAAAAAGGAGATTGTTCTCTTCTCCAACACCATCAGCTCTAACTATCAACAGAGGAGAATGCTTCCCTGCAGGCCACCACTGACATATTGAAACAAAAATACATTGCTTGATATTATTAACTTCTATCTCCACACAAATGAGGCATTGTAAGCGGCTTAAGATGCACATCACTAAGTCTGTACTATCTATCCTCATTTCTTCCAGACAGGATGCCTCATGCAAGACCTTTAGCCTTAGAGGTGTCATTCATCACATGGACAAATACAAATCAATACCCAACAGAGGTTAAGGCAGTCAGATTACCTAATCTGAAATCCTTTCAGTGGTTCTGCTTTCTTTGTGAAACAGAAGTGCAACCATGAGCATTTGCAAAGACATCTGTTTGTTGTTTGCTATACAGCAGTCAGTCTCCAGGTTTTATAGTGAATGGTCCCCTGGATGATTGATACAGCTAAAGCTCAAAGATCCAACAGGAAAAAAAAAAGGGTACTGCAGCCCCCAGGCCCCATACAAGACTCATCCTCCCTTCTGGTTGACTTACAGTTCCTACCAAGGAGTTTTGAACCTCCCCTCTAAATCTTCCAGTACACCCTTTTCCCGTATTTCTCTCAACTCCTACTGAAATGGTGGTTTGATTATTTTTTTTAATGATTATGACTGGCAAATAAGCTGTGTAGGATTTATGAAAGGACATGTTTCTGCCTAGAGTATCTCTATTTAAGGTTTCTCTTCCTCTAGAAAAAAACAGAATACAAACAACAGCAAGCAATGTAGGATGGTGTCCTACTTTGTAGTAAGGGAGCTGTAGTGAAATGTGTCACTTGGGTAGCTATATTTAAGGGTTAGCTAGAGACAGAGTGTAATTACACTAAGAATTAGAAGCTAGACATGCTGAACACTAGTGAAACCTGCTACAGTTCCATGGCAAAAAGGAAGATCTTTACTACCAAAGACCAGGTTCTCATCTTTTAGGTAAACTTTGTTTAAATTTGTTTGCTGGCTCCCCGTCTCAGCTTTACAAACAAAGCTATATGATAAACAGTTTCAAGTGCAACCCAGCTAGGTAATTTCAAGGGAAGGTTACTGTGACAACCAGATAAACTATTATTTCCCCAAAGGGCCTGGGGCAGCATGTATTAACTCAAGTTACTAAAATAACCTCAATTTGTTTAATGCTTAATCCTAGAACTGCTCAAGTGCAAAGAAACATGAGTACTACTGTGGGTATATATGGTTGTATTTGTTTACTGGCAGTTCAGGCAGTTTTAAGTGCTTCTCGCTCCTCTTCACAGGGTGTACACCAGAAATGAAGCATATAGATGAGAGAAAAGCTTTAGCCAGTGCCTGTTGTCCGGCATACCAGGTTAATAGGCCCATCAGCAGAGGAACAGGGTACACTCAGAGCAGTGTCTGCAGGCAGTGGAGTCAATTAACAAGGCCAAAACAGGCAAGATATTACTTATGCACAGCAGCAACCTTTTAAGTCCTTATTCCAGTAATGCCTTGCAAGCATTTCATTAAAGGATCACAAAAGAGGTTGCACACATGTGGATACCAGCTCTTTCAGAGTAGTAAGGACCACAGTAACTGTAGCATTGGTAGCAGTTCTCAAAGCAACACTTTTTTAAGTACAGGAACACTCCCCTAAGTGGTGTTTAGGTGAACTAAGGACTAAGCTTACATATCGGGTAACTGCTATACTCCGTGGGGGATTTTACTCATTTTGTAGGAGTAAGAAGTTTCATAGACCCTATAACTACTGACGACTGCATTGTAGACTCACTTGGGGTTCTTGCATCCTTTAAACGTACGGCAACCTAAATCCCCCCCCTCCATCACTGTAAGGAAACCACACTTACCTTTGCACAGATGCACAACAGGGTGCTGCTGCACTGCTCTCACCTGCCTGGGTAGAGGGTCCATTTCCTGCTGCAGGGACCAAGAGCATCAAACAGCAGCCCTGTAAGCACATAACTTGGAGGCAGGAGACAGCTATTGTCAGAGTATCTATAGGTGACTGCTCCAAGATTGTATGTATGCTCTAGGCAGCCTTTTGAGCCATGTTATCTAGAAATCTGCCCATCACCTCTTATCTCCTAAAGGGAATTGATTGCCCTGAGGAGTCAATCCCTTTACAGTTAAGGGCAGCTTAGTGGCTATTTTTGGGAAACACTCAATAATGTTACACCTGAAGAGAAAGTTCAGCTTTTTAATCAGCTTCAAGTTGTCTGCTAGTACAGACCCATGCTTCTCAACATGGACTTTTTATATTTAGAGAGAAGGGTTGGGGGAAGATAAGACAGCTCAGGATCAAGTCAAATCACAGGCAGTCACCCATATGCATGTAAGATATGCCCTGGAATAAGTTAAGTAAGAGCTGCTGAATGGCAGTGGGTAAGCCTGCAGCTATCCTGTCAAATCAGTTTTGACATCTTGTAATGTGGAATTCAATACCTTCTCGCTGACCTCACTACTATGTATGTCCATAAATAGGAGTTGCAGGATTCTCAAGTGCAGTGTCTTGTTTCTATTAGCTGAGGCAGCTTTCTCCCCAACAATAGATTAGCTGTTGGACACAAGAGTGTCTAACAGTGAACCCCCAGTTTCCATAAATGAGCTACCATCTGAAGCTGAGCAACTGCAATTTCCTCATACTGCTAAATTCACCACCTGAGAAATCTTGTTTTATTGAGTTTACCTTTTCATGGAGATTAAGGATTAAACTGAGAAGTGAAGCTACAGAAAACTACACAAGAGTTATTTTCTTAATCTAGACAGAAATAAGGCAGAGGAGACAGTTTAGGACACAAAAAGCCTTTATGTTTGAGAAGTTAACCATTTCAACAGAAGACTCTGAAGTATTTTTGCAACTACTGTTACATTGGACAGTCAAGGATACAAAACTGCTGACAGAAGCAACAGTGGAGAGCACCAAATTAAAAAATGCATGCTTCAGCACAACTGCACAGATTCCTCCTCTCAATGAACACTTGCCTGCTCAGACTATACTTAACTCCTACCCATTTCAACTTTACGCCTCATCCTCCTCTCCTTCCTCTTCAAATTCCCCCTGCTCATCAGCAGTGGCATCCTGGTATTGCTGGTATTCGGACACCAGGTCATTCATGTTGCTCTCAGCCTCCGTGAACTCCATTTCATCCATGCCCTCGCCGGTGTACCAGTGCAAGAAAGCCTTGCGCCGGAACATGGCCGTGAACTGCTCCGAGATCCTCTTGAAGAGCTCCTGAATAGCCGTGCTGTTGCCGATGAAGGTGGCGGACATCTTGAGGCCGCGCGGGGGGATGTCGCAGACGGCCGTCTTCACGTTGTTGGGGATCCACTCCACAAAGTAGCTGCTGTTCTTGTTCTGCACGTTGAGCATCTGCTCGTCCACCTCCTTCATGGACATGCGGCCCCGGAAGATGGCGGCCACCGTCAGGTAGCGGCCGTGGCGGGGGGCGCAGGCGGCCATCATGTTCTTGGAGTCGAACATCTGCTGCGTCAGCTCGGGCACCGTCAGGGCTCGGTACTGCTGGCTGCCGCGGCTGGTGAGAGGGGCGAAGCCCGGCATGAAGAAGTGCAGCCGGGGGAAAGGCACCATGTTGACCGCCAGCTTGCGCAGGTCGGCGTTCAGCTGGCCGGGGAAGCGAAGGCAGGTGGTCACGCCGCTCATGGTGGCCGACACCAGGTGGTTGAGGTCCCCGTACGTGGGAGTGGTCAGCTTCAGGGTGCGGAAGCAAATGTCATACAGGGCCTCGTTGTCAATGCAGTAGGTCTCGTCCGTGTTCTCCACCAGCTGGTGCACAGAGAGGGTGGCATTGTAGGGCTCCACCACCGTGTCCGACACCTTGGGGGAGGGCATGACGCTGAAGGTGTTCATGATGCGGTCGGGGTACTCCTCCCGGATCTTGCTGATGAGGAGGGTGCCCATCCCAGAGCCCGTGCCGCCGCCCAGCGAGTGGGTCAACTGGAAGCCCTGGAGGCAGTCGCAGCTCTCCGACTCCTTCCTCACCACGTCCAGGACGGAGTCCACCAGCTCAGCGCCTTCCGTGTAGTGCCCCTTGGCCCAGTTGTTGCCAGCCCCGCTCTGACCTGGAGGGCAGACCAGAAGCAAGGTGCCGCGTTAACGCCCTTGGGAGGAACAGAGACGACGCCTCCTCTCCTGCCCTGCGGGCTTCCCCCCTCACTTCCACCCCCACGGGGCTATCGGGATTCAGGACCCCCAGGGTCCCTCCCCTGCTCGCTCCGAGCCTTTTCCGTGCGGGGAGCTCCCACTTTGGGTCTCCTCCATCCCACGCTCACTCACCAAAGACAAAGTTGTCGGGCCGGAAGATCTGTCCAAAGGGGCCGGAGCGCACGGAGTCCATCGTGCCGGGCTCCAGGTCCACCAGGATGGCACGGGGGACATACTTGTTACCTGTGGGAGGAACCAGCGCCAGCGTCACAGGAGCCCTGCCGTGCTCCCTTCCGCCTCCCCACAATTTGCTGCCCAGGACAAGGAGGGGATGAGGGAGTCCGCAGGGAGGTAGCTGGGGATGGGAATACAAAACCGCCATTTCAGCTGTGCCGGGACATCGCCCATCACGGGGAGGGCTGGGGCACAACTCCCACGGCAGGATGCACTGGGGACACCCGTGGCAGCCCCCCCTCCCCGTGGCCCCGGGCCGGGAAGCTCATTATGGAGGGGTGTTACCGGTGGCTTCATTGTAGTAGACGTTGATCCTCTCCAGCTGCAGGTCGCTGTCCCCGTGGTAGCTGCCCGTGGGGTCGATGCCATGCTCATCACTGATGACCTCCCAGAACTGCGGGGACCGGGGGGAGGGACGGACAGACGGACGGGGGGGGGGGCAGCGCCGCCACGCCCCC
>NW_010972809.1:8373357-8373598 GCF_000737465.1 Haliaeetus leucocephalus | reverse complement strand
GGCCCTGCCGGCCCCGTTCTCCCCGGGACACGCGGAGCCCGGCGGAGTGGGCACCGCCCCGGGCAGACGACCAGGGGCGCCCGCCCGTACCTTGGCGCCGATCTGGTTGCCGCACTGCCCGGCCTGGATGTGCACGATCTCACGCATGGTGCCGGTGTCCGCCGCTGCTGCTGCCGCCGCCTTCTCCGCCCGCTCCCGCACTCGCCGCTGCGGCGGCCGCGCCCCGCGCCGCCCCTTAAAT
>NW_010972809.1:8361719-8373179 GCF_000737465.1 Haliaeetus leucocephalus | reverse complement strand
CCCCCAGCACTGGCTGTGCCGTGTAACCTCTCGTCTGCCCACCCTGCCCTATACCCAGCCGCCCCCCCGAGCCATCCCCGCCCGCCGCTCCCCGGGTGCCGAGCTCGGCTTTTCTTTCTCCGCCTAAAAAAGTCGGATTTAATTCCGGTAGCTGAGCCAGGAGCCGCTCTCCAGCCAAGCGACCGGCTCCCCGCTACCCGCCGCCCCCCGTCCGGCTGCGGCCACCGGCGACCCTCAGCCAGACAATAGACAACGCCGGTGCTGCCGCACAGGGCCCGGGGGCTTTGGGGTGGGGAGAGGGGGGTATTTTCCCTTCGTTCTGCAGCAATCGGGTCTTGCACACTCGCAGCACTTTGTCGCTTCGCTGCGGATTTACAAATGCTGAGGGATGAAGAAAGGAAAGGGGTTGGAAAGGGCGGGGGGGGCAGCAAGGGAGGGCTGAACATGTGCGCCCCGGAGATGCTTTCCCACTGGGGAGGAGGAGGAGGAGGCCGGGGGGAGGAAGAGCACGGAAGGGCGGCACGCTCCGCTCCCGCTGCCCTTTGGTGCGGTCAGCGCGGCGTGTCGGTTCCGCATCGGTACCGCCCGTTTCGGACCAGTTTGGTTCAGTGGGGGCGGCGGTGGGAGGGAGCGGCTGCCCCGAGGGGCTGCCCGGAGCCCCGGCGAGCGCAGGCGGGCTCCCCGCAGCCAGCGCCGGGCGGTACCCAGCCAAACCCGGGTTTAGTGACCCGCTAGATGAAGGCGACAGCCCTTCTAGAGGTGCTGATCAAAGTTCGTCACCGTTTCCAACCCGTATTTCTTCACTACACTCTTTCCTTTGTTCTGTCCATGTGCCGATCCCCCTAATCTTTCTTACCCCCTTTATGCGGATCGATAACCCCGCCTATGGATCACTCTAGATCTGATTTTACGTTCTTCCAAGGCGATCTGCGGAACAACCCGGTTTCCTCTGATTGATATGCCAAAGCATCCACACCTTTCTTTTGTTCGCCTTACGGGGGGAGAAGCATCCCAGCTCCAAAAGGGGATGCTAGAAAATACACTCTCAGGTTTGTCTCTTCAACAGTGATTTTGAGGAAAATAAATCTGATCACTTGCACTCCCTGTGTAAGCTGTTTTTACTGGTCTAAGCCAGGAGCAATTTAATTATTTGGTTGACTACACTTTGCAAACAATGTGTAGCTTTAATTCCAAGCGAACATTTTTTGTGGCATGTTAACTGCATAATCAACATCCACATCTATAATTACTTGTTTAAAAATAACTTGCGGATTAGCAACTCCAGTGGACCACTGACCGCTTCAGGTAACGATTCAAAGTGATGCCAGTCTTTCCCATGGCTGCGGTGGGTGTGCTCCTGAAAACACTGTCGCAGCAAAACTCGGTTACAGCAGAGCTGGTGCAAAATACAGGTACCGTGACTGCTCGCTACTATTATTTCCAAGTATTCTGCATACCGTGCACTGCATATTAGTAATTTACTAGAAGAATTATTGACATTTCAGCGCGAAAGGGAGTAGCTGATTTCACACATCCTCCATACCTATGTTAAGCTCATTCCTAACAGGTTGAGGCTTCAAAGGAAGCCATTTTAAAATCCAATTCAAGGAAAACAGATTAACACCGGAGGAAAGAAACCCAGCCCAACTGCTTTATCTTAAAATAAATTAATTCACAATTTTGAAGGGGGTGGGTGGTCAAGTATATCTTCTATAGAGAACTTGTTGAGACTGGAAGCAAAAAAAAACAACTCGAAATGTTTATTTCGACAATAAATAGCTGCATTACTGAGGGATGAGGGAGGAAATCCAGGTCTAGCTTTTCTGCAGCCCCTAGACGAGCCCCTTTCGAGGCGAACAGCAGCCATTCAGATCACTTCGGGAGACTTCAGACAAGGTCCAGCTTAATCCGAAGGTAAGCATTTGAAACGGAGAGTTTCCCAAAGGTTCAGCGTAGCTTACTGCGAATGGCTTGCAGGGAAACGAACCGTTCAGCTATTAGCAGCCGGTGCCCCTCTCTCCCCTCTCTGTATTTGCCTCACATCGCTGTGTCTGTCAGCGCAGCCCCTGCCCAGCCCCGGGGCCGGCCCTGGCTGGATTCCTCCATCCCCAGTCTCCCCGGCAACCCCCCCCAACCCCCCCGGCAGAAACGAGCTACACAAAAAAGAAAGGAACAACAAAAAAAAAAGCCTGCAACGTTTTCACTCGCCCGGCTGATTTCCCAGGGTGTAAAAGCAGCGCAGCCGGAGGAGCACAGAAATGTCGGCCCCCAAGGTTGTTACGCTGGGTGGAAGAGAGGAGGAATAACATGACCTCAGTCAAGAGTTTGGTGAAGGGAGCTCAGAGGAACTACTCGGTTTTACCCAAGGTATCCTCTCCCCGCTCGCTTTCGTGGTTCCCATCCTCCCAGCTACAAGGTTGGGTGTGATCACTGTCAGAGCCTCCCTCTTAAACTACTGAAGTGGTCGCTGATGAAAGTCCCAACGCCCTTGCAGGATGCAGAAGGCTGCAAAAGCCAGCTAACAAAAGCCCAAGGGAAGGACTCGGTCATTTTACTTTATAATAGGAAATGCGTGCATGCGTGTGATGTACTGCAGCACAGTTTGTGGGTCATTAGAAGGCTTTTCCTAAAGAGAAACTTGCTCTTTCTTTCAGAAAACATGCACCCATCCCGCGGCTCAGCATCTCATTTCATGGGTCATGTCCTTGTCTGAGGCTCCTCTCAGAAGGATGTGGATGATTTAAAGACCTTGAAGTTATGCCCGAACCCCCAGGAGTGGCACCTAAGCTTTAGGTGTCGTGAGGGGTGGGATACTGCAGTATATAAAAATGAGAAAGAAGTTTGGACTCTCACAAGTCGAGGTCCTACGCCACAGACCAGGCTAGGCAGTAGATGACCTGCACCCAGGGTGGCTCATTAGGTCATTTTGCCCCCCAGAGTGCATCATTGTAACTTGGACGAGGGCCAGGGAGGGGCAGCCTGGGAGGACCCTGGGTACATTTGGGAGGAATTCGGGGTGGTGCCCACAGAGAGGGAACGTTTTGTGTCTATGCAAATAAAACTTTTGTTGGGGATCTCCATTTCTGTGTGTCTCTCTGATTTAGCACACGGGTTGCTTGCAGGTTATGCCAGTGGCTGGACCCACCTCTGCCAGCTGGTGGGAAAGGACAAGCAGCAGGACAAGGCTGGTAGCAGCCGTGGCTGTGCGCTGTGACCCTCGGTAGCCTTGCCCCCAACAAAAGCCCTGGCTCTAACATGGCCTGGCTGCACAGCCTCAGCCCAGGCTCTCGAGAAAATTGCTAAGCTATGGGAAAGCCAGCAGCGCAGCACCACGCCCGATAAGAGAAGGTATAAATGCAGGGAGAGACAGGATTCTAGGACTACGATCATCAGTAGCTCAAGGACAGGGGAGAACTACCACCGGCACGGAAAGCTGTGACATCCTAAAGGAAGAAAATAGGGAGGCGGCAGAAAACTGCAGCACATCAGCACTGAGGACGTGTTCATGGGAGCAGCAAAGGCCAACCCTCCTCCCTCTGCCCACACCTGCCCGGCCAGCACGGCAGCGGCCGTCTGCCCATCGGTGTAACGCTGAAACCCAGAGCTCATCAAAGCCAAGCTGTCTTCAGGCCACAGTACCCAGGATTGATGGCAGCGTGTGCCCAATGAGACATGCCCGGAGTGGCCCAGGACTAGGCAGTGAGAGTGGCCACACCATCAGCGGTGGCCCCATACTAGCCCAGCTGCTAGCTGGGCTCTGGTCACCCAACAAGCCCCGGTGGCTGAGGCCCGGGCCATGGCCGTGCTGTATCTGCAGTCCCCATGCCCACCTGGGCAGCACCCCAGCGGAGCAGGGGCACCCTCCGCTGCTGCCACTGCTGCCCCACAACCCCCCCCATGCTGCCCATCTTGGGGTGTCCCTGGCCTCGGCAGGGGTGAAGCCAGGGGCTGCCGGTGCAGCTATTTGGGACTGCTACACATCCTCCCCGCAACCGGTTTCAACCAAATCACAGGATTATTTTTTTCTCTTTTACTGCTGCTATACGCCACTGTTTCTATCAAATAGTTAAAAATATGTGGATGTTTCAGTTTTCCTGAGAGCACTTGCCTGCTCACCAGTTACTCGTTATTAGACAAGCTAAGGATTGCTCTCATGAAACAAAAGCTGGAGGAAGGCTGTCGGCCAGAACCCCGCTCGGCCCTCTCGGAAAAGAAACCCCCAGCCTCAGATTAAGGGCTCTCACTGCGGCACCTTGTCAGCAAAAAATTACAGCAGTAAGAAGTCCCAAAGGAGGCTCTGAGGCTCACACTGGCACCCCGCAACACCGTTCACGTGCATAGCACCACGGGTCGTGAACTCGGTGTCTGTCTGCCTACCCCCAAGCACATGCTGGATCTGTCACAGCATTATTTCTTGTTTCATCTGATTCATACTAAGGCTTATGGGTATGCCCTTATATAAGCAAATAATAATAATTCAAGCATCTAATAATGTCTCCAACCGTATTTAATAGATGAGAATATAAACCACAGAAGTGCAAAAGAGAGATGAAAAATGGTTCCCCTAATTGGGAAATTATTGAATGATGAGAAGTAAAGAGCAGGTAGGAGGCGAAGGGCAGTTTTCCCGCGATCGGGTGAGAGTGCTGATGAGAAATTGATCCACTTTCTAATAAATCTGCTTGCCTGGCCACCAAACATGGCAAGATGCTGTACGGATGCTGGGGTCCCTGAACCAATGACAGGAAGGCATTTTGATTCCTGTGTGCTCTGCTCGCCAGGCATAAATATTAATAAGGCTCCAGCCTCAGTGCTGGTGCTGATGCAGCTGTTTCTACATTCATGTGGAACAAATTCAGTAAATGCAAAAGAGCAAGGCATGAAAGAAAATACTCACTTGCTCGTCTGAGTTATTCTTGAAATCTGGTCTTGGTCCTTTCTTTCCTAAGCAGGATTTTGTGTGTGTGTGTGTGCACGTGTTCAGGCTGAACTGAGATCGGGCAAATTTGCATCGTTTGAGGAGCTGGTTGCAAATGGCAGTGTCAGAGGGTAAAACCATTGTTGGACCATCACCTGCGGCCGTCAGGTCAGAATCCGGAACCGCTGTATACAGAATCCACGTGCCTAGCAAACGCTCCTTTTTTTTGCTTTGATCCTTCTTGGTTAAACATTATTTCTTTCCACCCCAAGGACTCATCCTTGAAACCCCGATAGCGACGCGCTGCCCTGCATCCTTACCAAGTGGAGTTTCTACTGAATCCATTGCCTTGCTCGGCCAGCTAGGATTTGGTACGTTAAGGAAGCAGGAGTCTTTGTAACCGGATTGAACAAAGCATTTTTTTCAAGGTCTTCTGCCACCACCCTGCTTTCTCCTCCCTGCAGTAATATTGCGGCTGGCAGCGCTGCTCGCTGCAAGGAAGAGCATGCTTGTCAACTCATTAACACTTTCTTTTTTTTCCTTTGCAAAAGGCATGGTTGTGCAAATGAATTGTAAAGATCTTATCAGGCGGCTGCTTTGGCTGCTCTCAGGTGCCTCTGATATGCATCTTTCAGAAGAGTGGAAAGAAAATAAATACAATTTTGAAGGCTGAAAAATAACATGGCCCCAGATCACTCATATGTATATTAAATCTCTGGCTTGCTGGGAAAGAAAATGACTGTTTGGAAAGCATTCCGTCTCCCTGGCATCGGTTGCCCTCCCGTGTTGGGCTGGAGGGAGAAGATGTGGGTGCCAAGAGCTTGCAGCTGAGAAAAGCGGGGTTTGGGGGAGCCGAGCAGGGCTCGGGTGTGCTGTCAGTACGGCGGCACAACCTCTCTCCTGACGGCAGGATTCACACAAAGGCTTTGATCCTCTGGTTTATTAAAGCTGGAAGCATCCTCCCCAAGCTAGAGCCGGCGGCAGAGATTAAACCACTTGTTTCCAGCCCTTCCTTCCCCTGGTAGGTTAAGGAATCCCTGCCACTGGGACTGCAGGGATGGGGAGAGGTGGCAGAACCGGGGTGCGGTGACACAGGGATGCTGGGCTGGCGCTGGCCTTGTCACTCGGGGTGCGCAGGGTAGGTGGGTGGCAGGGGCCTGCAGCGGGGGAGCGGGTCTGTGCTGGCAGAGCTGCACGGGTTTTACAGCCTGGAGCCTTCTCGTCTTCGCACGGGTGGGGGGGCAGGTACGCGAGCATGGCATCCAGCAATAACTCAGGAGCCTGAACTGCAGCATTTTGGACAACGGCTGAGCGAGGTTCATCATTACAAGCTTTATCTTCAGCTCACAGGAGCCAGCAGGTGTTTTTTCAATTGATTTCTGTAAAGGCTGGCTCAGACCCTGAATCTATTAAAGAAAGGTATCACTCCCAAATGCAATGAATTCCTTTGTCCTTCTCTCTCTCCTATTTTCCCATTTATGGCGCTCTACAGGATTTAGGGATAATTTTCACCTGATTTGTGTTTGCCTCACGAGAAACACACGACAAATATCCCTTTATGGGACTTCATGCATACGCAAGCCTTTCATCCTGGGGAAGGCCACCATCCATCCCAGGACTCCTAACAACAGCAGCAACAGCGCCTGGCACCAGCTTTTTCAAACACCAAGCAGAAAAGGGAGATGGTTTCTCATGCTTTCTGAGAGGCAGCAGGCAAGGATATTTTTCAGTTGCTGTTCAAGGGCAGGACACAGACTTTTCAAAGACCCAGCTTAAGCCTGTTGGGACACTACTTGACCTTGAAAATACAGTAGAAGAACTGATAAGGTTTTCCTAGGGTAGTATGTTCTGACAGCGTAAATATTCTGTTTGTTCTGTTGTCATGCAAATAGGCAACACACCCATCTTTGGATACTAGTGGTAAGTATTATTTTAAATTTTTTTAACTCTGGAGATTGGAGGCAGATCACTGAAGTGATGTTTGTGAAAGTTATGTTCTGTGTAATCATCAATAACATCAGATACACTGATTAGGCGGCAGCAGTAGCTGCTTGACATACTTCTGCTAGGAAACCAAATAACATCCCTGATCTAAATCACGCTGTTCAAGAGCTGTACTATGAACTTGGAGAGCCTGGCCTGGACAGCCATATCCTTAATGCATCAGGCAATGTTGGAGTGCTCTCTGGTAATGTACAGGTACTAAGCTACTGTTTGGGATATTTACTCTTTCTGCTAAACCACTGTATTCAACAGAGCAGGAAGGAAAAGCCAAGAGAAAAGACTGGCTTGAGCTAAGCCCCCTCTGAGCGAACACTCAAGGGCTGCTAAGGGACAATGCCAGGCCTGTTAGCTTCGCTCCTTGTCCAGGGAGGAGGAAAATAATCAAAGCTGATTTTGTCCAGCTAGTTCTGCTTGCGAATGGAAAAATTAAAAGGCCGTGGCATTACTTTAAAAAGTAATGAAAGAGAGCGGCTGTTTGGACAACCAGACTGAGAGGCAGGCACTTGCTGGCATGCTTGAGAAAGGGAGAAGCTGTGTGCAGGCATGACCAGTCAGACCTGCAGACTAAGGGACTCTGTAACAGACAATATATTAAGTCCAAGTCCCGGTCTAAGGAGGCAAAGAAGATTCATGTAAATTCTGGCATCAGCAAAGGGAAAGTACCCAGCTGGATGGGGAAGAGACCAGAAGTGCAGCAAGTCCTGTAACCATGACAATAGCAAACCGTCTTTCAAAAAAAGGAATTTCATTCCCCTCCCAGAGCAACCTGAATCTTGGTCAAATCTTTGTTTACGTGGCTGCCAGCACTGCATGTTGAATCAGTGATTTCCATGGCTAAGAACATAACTCTTTGGAACCTGAGCAGACGAGTCAGCCCTCAAGTCAGAATCAGACTGGCATCCCCGCTGGTTCAAGCACACGACATACCCTGAGCGTGTTACGTACCCCAGCCTTGTGTCCCGCTAGGTGACCCAAGGATGGAAAAATAGCAGGATCTGCCAGGTGTGTTGTATATCATGTGGGATCTAGGCACTGAATTGAGCAATAGAAGGGAAAACATTTTTTCAATACTATCTCATTTTTTTTCTTGCCTTCTCAGCCTTTCAGAAGCTCAGTTCCATTAGGCTTTCACGCCTGTTCCCTTCCCTGTCAGGTCACAGGTATGGAATAGCCCATTGTACCTGCAGATCTCCCTACAGCTGCTGGCTTTTCTGCACCAGAGTCAGTGTTTGTAAGCTGCTTTGGGATTCTCCACTGCGAAGCGGTTTATCTGCATATAAAATATGATTACCCGTCGACTGCGTAAACCTCTTCTTGTCCCTGAGGGGAGCGATGAGTCACTCCATGTTAGTGCCTCCTGTCCAGCAGCTATGAACCCACATGTCTCAAATGCTCTGATAGATCTGAGACAAGTTCCTCTAATGACTCATATAACAATAAAAGAAAAATAGCTCATTTGGTAACAGCAGAAATTTAGCCTGGGCTCACAAAGGTCCTTACAAGCTGTGTGTTACACAGAGTTTCATTCAGCTGCAGGGACATAGGCAAAGGTTATTGTACTCTTCCAGTCTGCAGAGGAGTGAAATAAAGCAGAGTAGAAGGGATTTGCACAAAGGCACCGTGCCAGTTGGGCACAAAACCTAACAGCCCTGATTTCTAGTCCAACACGCTGTGCAGTGGATCATGACAAGCTGCCCATCAGAGAATCACCGTGCCATATGCATCCCCAGCCTCATCCCACCTGGGCAGGGAAACCCCACAAAAAAGAAGAGGGTTTTCCTCAAGGGAAAAAGATGGTACCTTAAGTCTTTTGGAAATCAGGAACTGGATTTCCTCAGAGCAATGCCTGCCTTGGTACCAAGAGATGTATTGAGGGTACTGGCACTGAGGAGTTACTACAGCAGTTCTGCTAACACTGTCATGGCAGCTATTAGAGATGTGGAATTGCTTACACATCTACATTTTGCATATGCTTATGGATGCTTTTTCAGACATGGGCTGGGTTTTTTGGGGGGGGTGGTGATGCTGGCCTTGATATGGCTTTGGATCATGAGATTCATAGCATGAATTTGGTGCAGTCCCCTTGTAGATTTCTTAAACTGTGATTTTCATACAAGTTCACCAGTCTGATTCCCCCATTTTCTGCAACTCTTTCAAAAGTTCCAGCCTGCATTCTCTTCCTGTCTGTTTTCTGGGACCATAAGTCAGGCTGATCAACACTTGACAAAGCGTTTTGAGCTGCCCTCAGGTTAAGAGAGCGCTGGCCGTGGTTAGAGGTTTCAGGAGCAGTTTCCTATCACAGCTAAACAAACATTCCCATCCCAGGAATAGTTTTTGACCAGTTTGGTTCCCCAAACTGACCCGTCATCATATCAGATGAGCACTAGAAAGCAGGACTGGGGCAGCCCCACCTAAAATTGGTTTAGATGGCCACAGAATTGCAGTCATGGTGACGGTACAATGTAAGCAGAGGCACTTCTCCCATCCTTGCTTGCCCATGCTTGCCTGATACTGCCCTCCATGGTGCCAGCACAAGTATTGGAGCAGTGGCACAGCAAGCTAGATCAGAGGACTGATCCAGCTGAGAAAAACGATCCAACGATGGCAAAAAAAGGAAGTATTTTTTCAGTTCCTCGGGTGCCCTGATGGCATAGAGAGAGAAAACGACCCCTTCAGCCACCAGTGCCACTGAGGGAAGTTTACATACGATGAGTCTCCAAGCCTCAACACAAAGTGGGCCCCCAAAAGTCTGGGACTGCAGCACAGCTACTGTTGCAGCAGCCTGGTATCACAAAGCCTCACCACAGCGGCTGGGAGGCTTCATTTGGCTCCTTTAAGCAGTCATTTACTCCTCTGCAAAAGGACAACAAATCAAGAAAACTGGCATGTCCTGAGGCATCAACAGAGGGTTCACTGACACACACTAATGGTCAACTGCTTTCTCACTCGTCAAGTTCACACTCTATTCATGCAGGAGCAAAAGCACAGAATGCATTTTGGAATTGGAAGACATTTGCTTCTCTCTGTGACATCCCAGTTCATAATTATGTGCTTTACATCTTAACTCCTCTTAACTCCTCAGTTACCAGGAAGCAGAATTACTCCTGGCTTAAAACTGTACTGGAGGGGAGAGAATGGGAGGTAAAAATCAGGGTTTAGGATCTAGTAACTCTTGTGGACAACCTAACTTCTGGAGAACAAGGAGCATAGAAGTACATACCTTTAAGCCGTATCTCTTGGGGCTTGGATCTCGCCTGAGCAGCAATATATATGTATGTGCACCCTATACACATGCAGTGCTTTTTGCTACAGTATCTTTGCTTTATCATTAGTTTGCTATCCGGTGTCTCACTGCGGTTTATGCTCATTCTAGCCTTGTACCTGACAAATAAGACAGACTAATGGGTGCTGTTTTCACGACCACAGAAAAAAAGATGAGCTCGTGAAAGGAAATGCAAGAGGGTCCATATGCTGCTGGAGCGCTTTCCCCTCCCATTTTGCAGGGGCTCTAATGGCCTTGCAGTGCTGTAATTAGGAAATTCATTTCACACTTGATGGTCTGGTTCTGCACAGCTCCACTCACTCTTCACACCTGTAATGCAAATAAAAATGCTTACCCAGCATTTTTCTTGCTAGGTGAATGTTTTTCCTCTTCTGAGCTTAAACAAGGATTTAGCATGATCTGCAGATGGCAGCTACATTTCACAGAGAAGAGTTAAATACGTAGAACTGCTTACGTGCAAAAAACTCTCTGACTTACCTTCAGAGGTCTGCAGGGCTTAGGATCCCAAGGAAAGTTACAAGCACTTTGGAGAAGACTCCGGATGAGAAAATGAACAGGTCAGAACATGATGAAATAGGGGCAGTTCCCCTAGCGAGGAGCAACCTGTAGACAGCCTTGGAAGCAACAAAAGAAACTTGTACTTGGTGTGGTTAAGACCAGGGAAGAAAATGGGAGACTCTTTCCTCGATCCAGCAGATCACCTAAGCATACGCTCAGCATGCAAGGAGGCCCAAACTCCTACTTGGTGGGCAGAGACACGCTGGGCTGGAACTTTGTTAGAGCAGATCCTTCACTGGGACTCCACTGCAGAAGCCAACTCTGTCCCAGCGTAGCAGAGAAACTGGCTCTGAACACTTGAAGAAGGATTTGCCTACATGAATAAATCTGTCTGCAAAGCTGTGTAAACTGCCTTGGAGTCAATGGAAATCAGTCAGGAGGGGATGCTTCTCCCTCAAAAGAGAGATCTAAAGCAACTCAGATGAACTGTGCCCTAAAATTGCTTGCTTCTCTCCCCTGATCAAGCCAGCCTGGGGCAAACCACCTCTATCACCTGCAGGTGTCTAATCACAGAATCTCACCACCACCACCTGTGTGGCTGCCAGCAGATATTTTATGAGGTGCCTAGATTTTCATTCCTGCAATGTTCCTGGTCTGTGATAGTTTTTGCTGGTTTAGCAGCTGGCAGCCTTAACCCTCCCCCCCCCCCCCCCCCCCCCCCCCCCCCCCCACCACCACCCCACCGCGCACCCCGCCA
>NW_010972809.1:8360526-8361709 GCF_000737465.1 Haliaeetus leucocephalus | reverse complement strand
CCCCCCCAGTGGGCACTAAGCAAACCCACAGCCGCAACAAGCAGAGACCAACGTGGTGCGGAGGGAAGCGTTTGGTGCGTGCAGCCAGCACTCACCCCCTTCCAAGGTGGCTTTTGTCACCTATTTGCCTGCCTGAGCTCTGCAGTTGCCACAGGCTAAGTGTCAGTTTGCAATAGGCTGTTGGGACAGGGAGAGGCTGATTTTCAAGCCCCAGCCTCTGCACATACACACCTTGCAGGAGGCCAACCCACGAGGAGGCAAAGGGTTGGGACTGGCTACGGAGTGGGGGGGACAGGGGAGAGCTGGGGACCAGCACAAGCCTGATGCTGCAGCAGCGAGGCGGCGGACAGGCATAGCCGGAGTCTGCCACCATACATCCCATAATGCTTTGTGCGAGCAGCAAGTGACAAATGTAGGGCAGAGGAGGTGGCCTGCGTTCCCCCCCCTCTCCCCGAGCTGATCCTGTGCCATGGGATGTCGGGGTATGGCAGCTGAGCCGGGCTTAGCTGCCTCCTGGGATTTAGCATCGATGCGGCAGCACGGGCATAAATTAGCAGGGCTGAGGATTTTGTCTTTTGGCAGATGCCGGAAGAACCAGAGCGGCTCAGGGAAGTAAAGTGATGAATAGTTCCTTTTCCCCCCCGTATCTTCAGTGTGAAAATGAAATTTAAGAATTTGGAAATGGAGATTTTGATTTCTAGAAGTATGTATGAAATTGGAGGCAGACAAAATACTGATTAAAAAGCCAATCTGTATCATTAACTGGCTCGTTCTTTAGGCAGAGATGAGCACCTTGCCCTTGGCGTGAAGACAAACGTTTCCAGTTGTAAAGGGGCCACGGCCATCAGCGTGCTGCTTATATTCTTATCAGCGACAGACGGCACAGTTAAGGAAAATCCTTTCCAGTAATGACCAGCTTAGCTGTGCTCTGGTGAAAGTGCGGTGGGCACAAAATCCATACCCAAAGTAGGGCCTTTAGTTATTTACGGTTCCATATTCTCCGGAGCTCTGCAAACCCCGACTCTCGCTTTGCAGATCCCCCGTAAGGCTGAGAATCCCCAGAGCCGAATGAAACCGATGCCGCCGTGACCTTCCCCTTTCCCCGGCGTTTTTCCGAGGCTGCACAGCATCACGCCAACCCTTTAGTCCGAAACCCCGGGGCTCCTCCCGGGTGACCCACCGG
>NW_010972809.1:8316206-8359522 GCF_000737465.1 Haliaeetus leucocephalus | reverse complement strand
GGGGGGGCGG
Source organism: Haliaeetus leucocephalus (assembly GCF_000737465.1). Taxonomy (NCBI): domain Eukaryota; kingdom Metazoa; phylum Chordata; class Aves; order Accipitriformes; family Accipitridae; genus Haliaeetus; species Haliaeetus leucocephalus. Next base: position 8,359,512 of record NW_010972809.1, on the reverse strand, counting down.
ATCCGGGGCGGGAGGTTGTCTGTCTTCCGTGGGCGCGGGGAGGACACGCGGGTCCGGCCCGGGCCTTCCAGCGACCTCCTCCCTCTAAGGCCGTCATACTGCCGTGCCGTGGGGTGGCGTTTTGCCCGAAGATGAAGCCGACCGTCAGGGCACCTCGCACCTTGTAGCCCCCCAGGCTCTGAGATGTTCTGGCCTGGAAGGTCCCGGATCATCTCACAGTGCCAGGGTTTGACCCGAGTGTCCCTGCAGCGTGGGACGGGCTCCTCTCGGGCCGTCTCCGTTCTCAGCACGTGTAAGAGCGTCCCGCCATACCTAGCGCAGTGCCGACGTAGCCGGATTTGGGAATCCGAATGCTAACTTTCAAACTCCTGTATCTCTAAAAAAACACTTGGCCTAACGCATCCTGGCACCCTCACATCTCTGACGGCTGCATCACGCTGGTTACCTGTCATCACCTACCAGTAACTGATGCAGCTCCAACTGGTGAACCGCTGAAGCGCTTGTTAGCAGGTTTTAAGTGCAAGATGCTGTGCTGCTCAATCTCATCTTACTCTTGTTGTTGCAGTTGGAAAGGCCATGTAATTCTTCTTAATGATCTGCGTGCTGATCTTCGTTACGGGCAATATGTCCCGAGTTTGTATTGTCAGGCAGTTTCACGAGTCTACACCTACTTCTTCTCTATGACCACTAATGCATACATAAAAAAGGGTTGCTCACAAGACTGATCTTTGAAAAACAGTACTGGCATCCTTTCCTCTTCCTGATAACTTATCTTTTAATAACCACTGTTGTAGTCTCCCCTGGTGGCAGCTCTTTCTCTGCATACTGGGTTCAGTCATTTCCACTTTAAGTAATAGTTCTATGGGGTACTGTATAACACAATTTCTTTATGTCTAATCAGTGCATTATCCTTAAGATGTCAGTTAGTAAAAATGTAGTCAGAGAGGGTTTACTTTGGATAAAGTGTAACAGTTTACTCCACTTTCCCTTGGGTGTCCTCATTACTCATTTCTTCAGCATCTTGCTCTAAGTTTCTGTGTAACACTGGAATCCAGCTAGCAGCTCTAAGTTGTCTCGGTGATTCCCACCCTCTCCTGTCTTTTTTTTTAGTAGACATGCTTGCTATCTTCACTCTTAAAAGATTTATTACAGACTTCATAGCTAGAGGTGGTAATAACTTGCCATTTCTTGTATTAGTTCTTTCAGTGTTCTAGGACAGAGGCTGATGGGGTTACCTGATTTTTCCCCCAGTAAGTGGTCTCAGTTTTGCTGCCTTTTTTTTTTTTTAAAGGTCTGTCTTATTTACATTGCTAATTTCATATACTGTGTGACTGAGAGCTGATACTGTTGCTTGGTACTGGGATATTGGTTACTCTTTATCCTCAGAGCATAATGCATCTTCCTTATTTACTTTTTGTTTGTGTGCCATAAGTGTCTTTCATTATTTCGTCTTATGCTTTCTGTGCCAGCTGCGACCCAGCTAGGCTTTTGGTCAATGTTCCACTGTATCCATGCCATCTACCCTCTGGGTTGCAGATTTCCTTGCTAGTCAGCCCCTTTTATATTCTATATAGATACTATTCTTACTCCTGCTATCCTGCTTAAGGTATACTGCATTGAGGAAGGCCTGTAGACCTTTTTCACCTTTGGTTGGAAGCAGAAAGTCAATCATACACTTCTGGCTTTGAATAATTACGTGCTTCCTCTTCACCTGAGCGTAACTGACTTTTGAGAAAAGAAATACATCTTCATTCTGAAATCCTACACCTTAGTATTTAGGCTTGCTTTTGTCAATCCAGCAATTTAAGTGAGCTTGTGGTCACTTCGTCGAAAATTGTTTATTCTCCTGAAACCAGTGGATCTGCAAGATGATCATTAAGCATCTCTGTATCTTCTTTGTTTCACAAAGTGCTCAGTAAGGAAATGTGTTCTGCCTTGACTAGAAATATCAAGCTTTGCTGTTATTGGTGTTTAGTTTTCCTCTGGGAAATAATTAAATCCTTGTTACTCCCACAAATGCTGTAATAACAGAGATGCTATTCACAGCCAAGTCTGACTTGTAGCCTTTTTAACCATCCTGCCATGTGGTAATCTTCAGGCAGGCATTATCTTCCCCCCACCCCCCTCCCACTCCAGTTTTTCTATGCTGTTTCCATTCTGGTCTTTGCAGGCACTAACTTAAGTAGCATATGATGCCATCTGAACATAAGTATTTTTATTTCTTATACTTCCCAGTCCCATTCCATCACCTGCCTTTTGTTCCTGCAATGTCAGGTTCCGTGCCCTGGAGCAGGAGTTTCAGCGCTGCCTCAACCTCTTCTGTCGAGTTTTTCCCAGCTGGGCACAGTACCCTTCTACCACCTCTTTTTCAGCCTAACACTTGTTCTCTCTATTCTCCTGCTCCCACCGGGCTCCTCTGCAAGCTTAGATTTGGGTCTTGGCCCTGTCCGCGAGGTTGTGGGAGCAGGTCTGGGCTGCCATGCTGCCTCTCGGCATTCAGCACGTCCCGGACGACAGGCTGCCGAGGGAGCTTTTCCCCGGCTTTGAGGGGCCGGCGCGACAGGGATGAGTAGCCAGGCTGCATGGGAAGCAGTCTTGCTAGAGGGTTTTTAGGTAAGCCCTGCCTTCCGTGGTTTTCTGCTTTATGCCGAAGTTGCAGGTGGTCTTCCATGGAGGCGTAAGGTCTTCCCTCTTCTGCCCTTCCCACAAGAGTCCACGTGTCCAAATGAATCCGCAGGGAAGCGGGGACAGAAAAGGTCCCGCTGCCACTTAGAGCCGGGGCACGGCGCTGGGAGCAGAGCTCCTCAGCCCAGGCAGCCTCAAGGGATTCGCAGGGAACTGGAACAGCATCCCAGAGACTCAATCGGATCTTACACAAACATAATTAAGAAGTTGCATTTTGACACTGCAGCTTACGATATAGCTTCGTTAGCTAGGATAATGGTATTAATTAGTTCAGAATTAGTGTTGCATTCATTTAGGGCATGATGATGAAGCACTAGTGCTTACAAAACATGCTGCTTTATACCACGAAATCTGGTGCCAAGCGCTAATTTTTGCAATCAGAGCAACATGCTGCATTATATCAGCACTTTGTAGTGCCAAGAAAAGGCAAATGAGTCCTTGCATTTCAGAAGCAGCTCTACTTACTGAGCCAGGAAACTGGTAACCTTTTAGAATGGAAAATAATAAAAAAATTGATTTGCATAATGAAAATGCCTCAAAGGAGTTGTTTAACTACATTCTATATGTATATATAGGTTTCCTGTAGTTAACTTTCCCATTTAGAAAGGACTGAGATATTAGGAGTTCTGGTATCTTTATTTTCAATTTTTCAAATTCAGATGATAGTTTTGAATATTCAGCAGAACAGTCTAATTCGTCCCTGGGATTGTCAGCTCCCAGCTCATTCCCTGCCAAGAATATCTCATGACCCAAATACCATTTTTTGTCTTCTATTTTACACAATTTAAATTTAGTGCCTATTTTTCCTCTATGGTGCTTACATTCTTCACAAAGTTTAGCTTTAGCAATGTATAAAGAGAGTTACAAATTTGCTATATTAGTATGGTAAAAATCTAAGTAGGATTCCACTTTATTTATAAAACACTTCTTGGTGTTATCTGTTCTACTCTGATAATTAAGTATTCCTGCCCCAGTGGACATTATTTTTGTTACTATTAATTAGCTCTGTCATGGAAGACAGCTCTTAATTTTATAGCACCTCTCTCTAGGTATTTGTCATTACAGTAGCCTGGAACTTGAGCTTGGCTTCCTCACATTTAACCCTGGCTCTCCAGCCTCTTGAAGTGTTCACGGACACTATATAAATAAGACTGGTGCACACTTTTGGGGGCCTTTTTAGGGGTTCATAATAAAACAGAACTTTGTTAATTGGGGCCTAATCACCTTCTTGTGTGCTTTCCCTCTGTAAGTGTTTTTTACCGCATAGACTCACCAACTCATAAACTAGATTTCAGTGCTAAGAGGCCAGTATAGACTATGGTTTCACTTAAACTGTCCTGTATTTAAGTAGCATCTGGAATCCACTAAAAGCACTGTGAGGCTTTCCACTGACTAAGGGCTTTTTGTATGAAGTGAAAAACTAGTTGATAGTCACTAGGCTTATACTACCCATTTCAATGACCTGTATACTTTTGCCCAATGTGCCAATGCTCAGGTACTTGTTCTGCTATTCCTTTATAACTGGGTCCAGCACGGCAGGAGTGGAGAACGATGTCTTAGAAGTTTGCATGATACGGCTTATTAAAAGGCTTGCTTGAACACCATCATTGCTTTTATACAAGAGCAAACTATGGCTGACTATTCTGTTTTGTGTTTTAGCCAGCAAGACCAAAAAACAGATATTTGTCAGCTACAATCTTCAAAACACAGACAGCAATTTCACCTTACTCATAGAAAACAGGATCAAAGAAGAAATGATGGCTTTTCCAGAGAAGTTCTGATTTTGCATCATTGTAAAATAACCTTAAGTTTTTGTTTTAGAAAAACTGATTGCAATTTTCACACTGACATTAAGTTAGTAATTTGTTTTGTATTGTTTTGATTGAATCTGCAGTTGTTATTAAATATAGATGGGCCTAAATAGAGTTGGACCTGGAATTTATTTTTTTCAAATTTGCTAGCCTGTTAAGTCGTGGATAGGCGAGTAGAGTAGAAAATATACTGCAATGTACAAACATCATTGTAAAAGTGCGTGCAGCGTCTGGCTTCCATTCAGTACTGGGATCTGCTGGGAAATCAGTTCCAAATTCTAGGTGTACAATTAATCTACTATAGTATATAGTAACATAGTGTATCAGCTTTTAGTGTTCAAATAAAAAACCCCACATTTTTGTATTGTAAAGCTGTAACGTAAAATGACTGTTACTTTGCTCCTTTGAGCCCCTATTGGTTGTAGTACTAGTGCAAAACACTGGATTTCCTTCCATCTCTTGGGCACCAAGAACACCAGAAGGGTTTACAAAGGGTTATCTGTACATCCCTGAGGGCTATCTAGAAGGAAAAAGCACGGCTTGAATTCTGGAGCAACAGATAAATCTATCAGGCTGCTAGAAGAGCATCATGTGCATAAACTGAGTATACTTGTTGGATAAACCAGGGCAGTCACTACCACCACCACCACTGCAAAGCATCCTGCTGCTACATGTATGGACTTGCTTTTAGGTAGGATGGATATCCTTTCAAAGGCAGATCCATGAGCTGTTCTGTTCAATGGGCAGGGCAGCTAAAAGTTAACTATACCAAAAAACGCAAACCAGCCACAGAGCCAATGGCGCGGTGAGTGTTTGCAGCCGTCGAGGCGTGCTGTGCTGCAGCACACCACCTATTATTCATAGCAACTCGGAGGAACAGAGTGTAACAACCTGATAAGCGAGTCCAGGTTATTTCTTTTTCATTGTAAGTTGAGCCCTGACTCAGATACAAGCTTCTGATACAAAGGGAAACTACTAGTGCTGCTGCTAGACAGCTGTCCTGACAACCTACAGAAAAATGATGAACTTACCGTGCTGCGGTGCCATAATCGCCAATTAAAAACTGTAACAGAGAGGTTGCTGATGTAGAAGGCGCAACCCCTGATGAATCTCTTGTCCGAAGGGGTCTGAACACCCGGTGGCTTTGATGTTGCAGATTTGATATGGGCACAGAGGGCCCTTCCTTACCTGGTGGGAACAGCTGCCGGTCCTTGGCCGCAGTTCAAGATCAGAATAGCAAAAAGCAACTGTTGGAGGGTATTTTCGTTTTAATTTACACCACCCAGGAAACAGAGTCAACTACTCTTCTGTGATTGACTGTAAAGGATAATTAGTTGCAAATCAAGATGCTGATTTAATTAGCCTCATTTACAATCAGCTCATTCTGTTTGTAGAGGAGGGCAGGACTGTGTGCTGAGGTGTCACTGACGTTAGCTGCTGCTGGGCTGTTTCAGAAGTCACGGTGAGGGAGCCAGACCAAGGAGAGTAAACTGATGGGACAACGTCATTTTATTCTGTACATTTACATACAAAGTTCTTTTCAGTAGGTACAACAGATGTAACATCATGCAGACATTTAGCTTGTAAGACTGTTTTCAGTACTTGATTTAAGCTTGTGCTATGAGGAAGCACCACCAGACTATTCATGATCAAAACATACAGTAACACGATTCTTTAAAACTTCATCAGAAACTGAAATGGGGAGGGAGGTCTCACCCACTAGACATAACACATCATCCTCCTTTCCCAAAACATTTTACACAATACATTTAAAATGAGGTTTGTAATTTTATTTTTCTTAAAAAAAAAAAAAAAAAGTTACAGTGGGGGAGATCATCCCCCCACTTAATAGAGTTGTCTTATGTGCCAGCTACAGGCGCAACTTGACTTGACATTCACAGAGTTCAGTTAATGGCACTTCTGCTTCCAATTTGGTGACCTTTAGTGTTTGGCTCCAGGAAGTGGCAACAGTTAAGTAAAATACTTCCATTAAAAAAAAAAAAAAAAAAAAAAGCCTGCTCAACCAATCCAAAAAGTAAATCACACAACCCCCTTTCCGAGTGGCCACAAAACACTTGCAAACAGGTAAGTGTCATTACCCATTTGCAGTGTGTCTGGCAACAAAAGCAGTACTGAAACCTTAAAAGGGGACAAAACCCCCAAGATCAAGCATAATGTCACTTTCACATTTTTGTTTAAACTTGCAAAGATGGAAGAAAGCCCTTAAATGGTAAACCCAAAGAAAAATCCACTGATGGGCTTAGAGGTTACTGAAGGTTCCCAGAAAAAGGCCAGAATGGACAGGACAGCTTTGACCGCTTCCCCCGTTGTGGTGGCCAGAAAGAGCCACCTGAGAAAACCCTTTCCTGGTGATGGCCGCGGAGGAGACGTGGCCGAGGAGCCGATGGTGTGGCAGACTGGGACCCCAGCAGAGAGCCCTGTCCTGCCGCAGGACTAGGCAGAGCAGGGTAAGCATCTCCGCGTTTCCTTTCTGCCCTGCTGCATCACCTGGTACCCGACTCCTCCACACAAGGTACGCTTAGCAAAAGCTTCCCAACATTGTGAGCGTGTGTAGAAAAAAAATTAATACACACAGAAGTGTTCATCTTTTCAGGAAAATGAGCAAAACTGGAGCGGCCAAGGCAGGAAATTAGTTTGTGTTTTATTGTCATGACAGAGGCAGAGGGCCAGACCACCTTGAGAAGCTGGGGCTCCCCATGTTGCCGAAGATCAGTACCGACTACCTGCTTTTAGGCAAAAAACCCCAAAAGCAGCAAATCGAGTCAATTCCATAAGAGTTTTGAAAACAATTAATTGCTGCATGTTCCTGTCACCTAGTTTGTTTACTATATAAATGTTGATATGTTTAAACAACCATTCTCCTCCCTGGGCCTGTCTGTCATCAGAGAGCAACCACCAGAATAGGAAACGATAAAGCGCTGTGGACAACAGCAGGGAGCACACCAGGACCACTGACAGTGCTGGAAGCAGCCGGTTTTATAGAACGGTGGATGGTCTACAAGAGCCGTACCGTAGCTTGAGCACACAGGCACAGAGACCACGAGGGAAGGAGCTGCTGGCTCCACGGCACGATGGATGGCAGGGTGCTGCTCTCCGCCTCTGCGCTCGCACCTTCTCCGCTTTCAGGCCCTTTTCTCTTCCCTTAAGACTTGTTTTGCTTCTTCAGTTTTTTGTTGTGAACCCACTTTCCCCCCTGCAACGTGTGCGGCTTGCAACAAGCATCTCGCATCGAAGGCAAAAAGGTATTGCACAAATTTGGCACATGAATACTGCATGAATGGGGAAGGTCTGGGTTTTTTCCTTGGGTGAACACAGACTGCAGAAGTCTCAGCGCGGAACAAAAAGAGAAGCAGCCGCGCTCAAGCTCGACAGTAAAACTTGGTGTAAGGAAGATCGGGCTCTCGCTGTCACAGCAAGTCTAACAAAGGTGAAAAAAAACCATAGTGTAACTTTGGGCAAAACTACCATCAACTGGTCCAGTGTTTCTTACCAGGCTCAAGAAGAACCCAAATGTCCACATCCTCTGTACAAAAATTAGCAGCTTTAGGACAACATTATTACTCTGAACACAACAATCTCTGTCGCTTCTGCAGGTCTACCTGTCCCCTTGCACTTGTCAGCGTCTGAGGCTGCACTACTTACTGTATCGCTCGCCGGGGAGCACGTATCTCTGATTTATTGAGAACTGTAAGAGGACATCGGCAGCCTAATGGAGGATGGAAATTGTTAGGTACAGTAGTTAATTGACAATATATACAGCAAAGGAGGAAGGGAGAGGGAAGGTAGAGGAGGAAAGTGCAAAAGAGCGCTTTCCATGCGTATGAACGCAAGATGTACATCAAACAAAGTGGCAATCATATGGACACTCAATACAACATCAACATCCTGCTGCTCTGTTTGTTTTAATGTCTGCACTACCAAGCAATCACAAATGGATGGCCTGAGTGAGAAAGGAGAAGAGGGAGGGAGAGCAGGGAGGTTAACTAAAATGCAAGAAAGCTGTTTGTTTACAAAGTCCTTGCATTGAACTAGATCCTCACAATATTCACACGGTGAGAACAAAAAGCCGATGGCCAAAGGAAATATTTGGTTTGGGGGCTAGAGGAGAGAAGTCAAGTGGCCACTATCAAAGTGCCATCTGCACAGTAGGAGACAAACTGGATGTTCACTTTGCTTAGTCTAGAGTAGGTTTGATCCAATTTAAGTAAACTGTTTTTTTTTCCTGAATGAAAATCCTCTGAGAGCAGTTGGGGAAGGGGGGAAATCTGGGTGAGCTCACTGTATATTCTTGGGTCAGAACCAGAAACCATCTCTAAAAGCCCCAAGACAGTCAACAGCAGACCGTAAGTCATTATTCACAGGCTATCAATTCATTCCTTTCCAATGGTCACTTAAGCATTTTGTCCACTTAAATTGAAAACCCAAACTCTGGTTCTAAAAACAGGTAGGGCAATGCCAGGACACTCATTTCCCAGGAGCAGGAATCCCAGATGCACTGCCTTTTGGAATAAAAGTACAGATCGTAGCCCATGCTCCTTACTTTTTATCCCTGCTGGTCTGTGCTCCTCTCCTGGAGCAGTCCATCAGAGATTCTGGGCCTCCCGGTAATTAAAGCCATTCTTGGCAAAACTAATTTTTGCATCATTGGTCAAATCATTCACATCATCTACATTACTATTAAAAACCAGTGGAAACTGTCTAAAATAGATTCATGGACTCTTAAAATGCAGAAGGCTGATTCTCATTGAAAAATCAGCTTGTTTGGGTAGGATTTTCTTCAATGCATTCGGTGAAAAGAAAAAGTACTAATTTAAAAAGTAACTTTTAAGTGCACATGGGCTATAAAAACAAACATAAGCTGCCTAAAATGCAGTCAGAGTTTGAGTCACAACAGGTTTTGCTTTTTTTTTCTTTCTTTTTTTTTTTTTGGTGTATACAAACACAGCAGGCAACCTGGGCACTTGGACTTTCTAGACAGGCAGAAGAATGTTGCACAAGTCTAAGTTTCAGTCAATTCAACTTTGCAGTGGATCCCTCTTTCCTTTAAAGAAACACAAAAACAAACAGAAAAGACCCCCCCCCCACGGTTTCTTTCTTGGAATGGCTGCACCTCTTATTATAAGATGGCTTCATTTTTGTGATCTATGAAAGGAAAAGGAAATAAAGTGCTTCTTGAGAATAAATCAAAATAAATATACATATTTAATGGCAGGAAAAAAAGTTCTGAAGGGCTACCTCCAGCCAGGTCTTTTCTCAGATGAGTCTTTTCCCCCATAACTTTTTCAAGAGCAATCTGCACAACAGTTGAAGATGCCAAAAGTTGCTTTAGCAGCAGAGTTGAATTCCCCCAAGTCTGTGTCTGCTCCATCACTGGTTTGTAAAATCTGTGCAAAACACCTTTGCCCAAAGTGCTGCTCCTCCTGCACAACAGCATCAAATAAAATACAAAAGAAAGAGGAGAAGGAAAAAAAAAACAAAATCAAAAAACACCCAACCAAAAAAAAGAAGGGAAAAAAAAAAATCCACCCGGTTACATTGACTTCATCCCGTTGGCAGTGGTGTTCTCCGAGATCCCGTCGCTCACAGCTGCCGAGTCGTGGAGGCCGGAGTAATCCTTGAGTTCAGAGTTTGTCAGGAGCAGGGGCTGCTCCCCCTTCTTGTGCGGCAGGAGGGGCTGCCGGGTGTAATGTTCCCCGTCCGGGATGTTCTCGGGCAGGTTCTGGTTCTTGCTTTCCGGCAGCAGGAGGATGCAGATGATGCAGATGAGCGTACAGCAGGCGAAGATGACGTGGTGGAGGAAGTAGCCTTTCTGGTTGTGGAGCTCCATGATGGGGGCGGTCAGGCGGCCAAAGCCGGCGCTGGCCAGGACCAGCCCCAGCCCACCTCCCCTGCAAACACAGCAGAGGTCAGAGCCCGGCCCCGCAGCCCGCTCCTGCCAGCGCAGCCCCGTCGGCACTGCCGGGGGGAGCCCACAGCCTTGATGGCTCCCCCAGACTAATCCCCTCTCTGGCATGCACCTGCGCATCCGAAATCTCGAAGGCAAACCCGGGTTGCTCACAGCTCTCGTACTACACAGTTACTCCGGTACGGAGCTGCTTTGCTGTTGTAGATCGTTACTGCCTATTTGCCTCAGGGCGGGGAAGTAACTGTACTCGAGTATCTTTTCTGCCCCCACATAAGAAGAAGAGGAGCTTTATCACATGAGTGTGTAGACAGCCCTCTAAAGTATTCCCATGTCCGAGTATTCCCGTATTCAGTGAGGAAAAAACAGATTTTGCTTAGTATGCCAGCCTTCTCCAGCTTAGACAAGACACACCAAGAAGCAGTAGGTGCAGAAGTCAATTCTGGCTGCCTCTGAAGTATCTGGCATCAATCAGCAGTGGAGGCAGGAGATGAGACTTTACAGGCCACTGCCTCGATCCATTATACCAAACACTGAGTCCATAAAAACATGTTGTGGCTGGAACCTATCAACACATCGTTCTAATAAAACGCATAATCTTCAGAAAAAGAAGGTAACAGAGCTAGTAGTCAGATTAGAGAACAAGAGTTTGGGATTCATTTCCAAGACCTCCTCTTAACTCACTGTATACGTTGAGGCAGGTCCCTCACTTCACACTTCCTTGCTCTTCGTGTGTATTTTTGTATCGCAGAAAGGTTACAAAAAGGTTAGCATTGGTGAAATGCTTAAATTTTAAATAGGTACATTTATAAAGTATTCTTTATGGCAGAGATGCTTATTTATTAAACACAGTGTGCTTGTGTATTGAGATCATACGTGCACACCAAAAAACAGTGAAAACACATTAAAGCTTAAAAAAACCCATGTGAAAATAACTTCATTTTCCTCCAGATTTCCAGCATGGCAATCACTTACGCAGGCCAAATCCAGTGCTCTCTCCTGATGCTCAGCTATGCAAGCAACCTCCCTTGCAATTCCTCGCCTTGCTCATCAGCGTCTCTCCAGGTCCCGGAGCCGGCAGGCCTGGCACACCGCTGGCCACGGCCACCTGCGCACACCCACCTCATTTTGGGGCACAGCTCACACCGCCGGGACCTGTCCCCGCTGGGTGACCCCGCACAGAAGCGGCACCACAGACATTTCTCTGGGGCAGACCACTCCCTCCTCCGTCCGCGGCACGACCGAGGTCTCTGGCCAGCAGAACGTCACTCTCAAGTGACTCGTTTTAGCAAATTCTCTGCGAACGGCAGCTTGTCCTTCGTTTTCCAAAGACCCTGCTGCCTGCAGAGGGAGGTCTCCCCTTGAGCTTAGTTGCTGGCACTCTGCTCCCCACTCCCCTACCAAGCTCGCCCAGGCAGCACGCTCCTCCGGGAGATGCCATCTATTCCCAAACCCTCTGGTGATCAGACCAGACGGGCTCAGGTGCTTCAGTTCCTGGCCCAATGGCAGAGATGTAATTATTAACAATAACCAGACCTTACAGAAGACAACCGCAGAAGGCTAATGAACTGCTTTACATCAACTACTTGGGAAAAAAAGTTTCATTGACTGTTGAGCATACTAGAAATCACAGCACTATAAACCTACAAATGCTAAATTCATTCAGCCAACCACTGTGTTAAAGCCAATCTTCACCCAATCCTTTCCAAAATTCACTGCTGCTTACTTGACAGCTGCAGGGCAGCAAACACAGGTTTCAAAAGATGCTCTTGGGACTCTGACTGGATCAAAAATTCACGTACGTACCTTCTAACTCTCCAGACTCAGCAGAGCATCTTTCACAGACAACAGTGATTTCCCCAAATACTGCAAAAGCCCTTATTAAAAACTTGCCAGCTTTCCGATGGCAATTTAGAAACCCAGCTGAATGCAGCCATTGTGCAACTGGCCTCCCTGCAACTTCATTAATACACTCACATGAGTAATCGACACAACCAGCCCCGAATGCATAGCAAATCACTTTCCAAGCTGGCTCTGGAGCAACAAAAGCCTGGCTCATTTACATCAGTGTTTGCTACAGCTAAATTGTATCTCAACCCCTGAGAAGGACCTGAGGTGAGTTTTAAAAGCTGCTGTAGAAGGACATCAAGCAAGCTGAAAGGAAACAGGAAAAGGCAACAACAAAGACGGCTCTGTCATTATGGGTCAAGTGGCTTCAGATTTAGAGGGGCAAAAAAAAAAGTTTTTCCATATGACGTCAGTAATTAGAGCAGGCGTTACTTTATCCAGTGCCATCAAAACCTGGCAGAAGGTGGCTTGAAAATACATTTTGGCATGCATCCTAGAAGACTTTTTTTTTAATGTCTGACTATACTGCAAATATGAACATGGGGAAAAAAAAAAAGGAAAACTGAAAATACTGCCAGGAATTTTTTGTTGTTCACATGCACATCAGGAAAACCGGTACAGGGCAAGAAAGGCAGCACCCTCATAATTCACACTGTTTTTGCAGGCACCATGGGGCAGCAGGTGGAAACCAAAAACATTCAGTGCCTTTTGGGGCACTGCTCCTCCTCAGCACGAGGTCTCCCGTGGCGGGGTGCCAGCGTCTGTACTTCCAACACGCTCTGAGGTGCGGAGCGGAGCCGAAGGAGGGAGCGCGAGGGCTGCTGGCACCCACGGCCAGACCCAGCTTCACCCCTCGCACCTCCGCCTGGCAGCAGCTGCTGTGGGGGGCTTGGCCACGGCAGGGACCCACGGGTGATGGGAGCCGCTTCCCCGACCCCTGCTCGCCCAGCGGCAGCGAGGCAAGATGGTTTGCGTGAGGCTTACGGTCCTGACGTGGGCAAATTGCAGAGAGACCTTGGTCCAAAATTTTGTCCTCAGGAAAGGCCTCCCTGTTCAGGGAAGGAGAATTTCCTTGCACGCTACCGCAGTGTTTTTTCAGAGAGCGGCAAAACATCCTCGCTGATATTCTTTGCTTGCACCAGGCGAAACCTAAGAAAGGGGACTTGCCCTTCTCAGCATTGCTCAGGGGAGTGGAGAAATGTTAATCCTATCTTCAGATGACCATTTGTCTGTCCTGAGCAAATGGGTCGACACACAGCATGGCGCAGAGTACAAAAGAGCCAGAGCGCTACTCAGGCTGGAGGAGACTTTGGGAGAGCACCTACTCCAGCCTCCTGCACAAAGCAGGGCCAACACTGATTTCAGACCAGGTTTTTAGGGCTTTGTCCAGTCAGCTCAGCCACTTCTTGAAGTCAGTCCCTGAAAACCTCCATGTTTTTTCCCTGCCTTTCCTGTACATAAGTGACCTTGTTGCACGCTCAGTCCTAGGTCAGAGCTTCAGTAACACACCGGGATGCCCTTGGTCTCATGGGGCAAGGCACCACCTTGGAAAAGCCAGGCCTGGTTCAGGTCCCAGTAAACAGCACTGTACCCCACTGGAAATTTGGCTTGAGACAGCTATTGATGGGTAAAACTCCTAATTTGGTCATCGCTGCTCACTCTTCATTTCTTTGGCCGGGTGGGCACAAAAGCAGGACATAGAGATAAAAAAAACTGATCTCCCTTCCATTTGGTAGTATCTGAGCATGCAGAGGATGGGGAAAGGATACATCATGCTTTCCTCAGCCTAATCCTATTTCACAGCTGTGCAAACTGCAGTGGTGTTCCCATCAAGATTATTAGGGATGGATTATTGGTGCCACTTAGTGCTTACATTCAGCATTTGGAAGGCACTCGGTACTGAAGCCCCCATACAAGGAATGGGAGCTCCAGGTGAAGCCCTCCTACCTAGCGCCAGGAGACCGGGGTGCAGTACGAGGGTACGAAGGGCCCCTCTGTGCCGTGTGGTAGTGTGGGACCTTTGCGTTTTTGGAGCAGGCGGCACCTCTTGGCGATGAAGATGGTTGTTTTCCTCCTACACCGCTGTAACCGTTCATCTCAACACCACAGCAGTAGAGCTGGACGGGTGCTATGGCTTTGCTGTGATGCCACTGATAATGGCAGTGCTGTCTTCCTCCCTCAGGGATGGGGGATTACAGGTAAAGGATTTGATCAGGGAAACCCCAGAGACGGCTCCAGTGCTCTCTCTGCCTCCCTTTTCCTTAAGCTTCCTTGAGATTCAACCAAAAGCATATTAAGATGGTCTGAAATGCTAAAGGCTATCCAAGGCAGTATTTTGGAGAACAGGTTATGAGGGAGCAGCCAGATCCCACCGAAACGCAAGACACGAGGCAGCTTAACCACACCTCTGCCCGAGACAGGTTTATGCACCGTCCTGAGCTCCACCTCCTAATTACAGCCCTGAGTGGATCTTATCAAGAGCTTCACGGTGGTAGGACCACAAAGCGCTGCCAAGTGTCATCATCCCTATTAATAAACAGGGACCCTGAGGCATATCCAGCTATTGTCACTCGCCTGGTGTCACCCAGCAGTGTCTGGGGAAGCAGAATTTTGGCTCCCAGCCAGAATTTTGTCCCCTTCCCTGTAGCAACATAAGTGATTTAAGGAAAAAAACTTGCTAAGTTTACACTGCGCATCTGACCCTACTTGGCAGATTCTTTTCTGGTTGACATGGCCAATTCCTTATCTATATGTCTTTCAAACAGAGACAAGGAGAAAAGTAAAGAGGTATAAAACCACCAAACTGACTGACACACACGTAAGTAAATAGCTGTTAGTGTTTCGGGCTGTATAATCTCCTCACCACTCACACTGCCTTTCCCTGTGGCAATAATGTTATCTGTAAAATACATTCACAGAGTCAGATAGCCTGGAAGAAAAGGCCATGGATCAAGGAGACTCTGGCTACTCAGCTGACGGTTTTGCTACAATACTTTTGCAAAGTTATTAAAAAGGCATACAATTTGGAGAAAAAAAAAAGAAGAGTATCCTCTTCCCTCCACCCTCTCTCCTTCCCACCCGTACGACCTACATTCCTGGGAAATTCAGCGGAGTCAGGATGGACTCCTGAATAGCTGTGGCATTGCTGAAAGCATAATCCAGAACCCAAAAGCACAACCTTTGTGCTGTGAAAGGTAACAGTGAATACATAAAATTGTACAAAAACCCGACTATACAAAGACATTTTATGGGAAGGTCTCTGGTGAAGATCATTTGCCCGATTTCTACTATTGCCCAGAATGAAAACGCTCCTCTTCAGAAAAACTTTGAGCCTCTAAGATAGATCTGGGTGCAAAGAGAAAGATGACTTTATCCGTAAGAACAGCAGACCACTCACACAGGTGCTGCTGTAGGCGAGGCAGACTCGCAGAGCACCTGTACGCACCAAAAACATTTAACACCGTGTGTCACAACACCTCCTTTCCACCAAAGCACCCCTATAGCCAGGCTGATTAACGTGCCCTATGGAGGCAGGGATTGCCTGCACCTATGTCCTCCTCTGCACACTTGTGGAATTTCTCCTTTAATATCAAGCCGTAGACTCACATGGTCACTGCTTGTCCAAATCCAGCACAGTAAGCAAAGCAGTAATGTGGTTCAACCGCACGATCTGGTTCAGCTAAGTATTTAAGACCTCATCGCACTGCAAACAAATGCAATTCATACGATGCCTGGCCTGCTGATAATCACCATGATGGGACACAAGGTGGAGCCATCGGAAACAAAGCCTCTCTGTCTACAGACAGGTATTTACTTGGGCAGACTGACTGCAGCGACATTAAATTAAAGAGCGGTCCAAAAATTGCTGCAAGGTCTTCAGTTATGGGGGATTTCCCCGCCCCATACGATGTGTTAAGTTACACAGCCAGTTATCAATTAAATGAGGATAATTTCAGCCCCATACTTTGAAGAGGGGGGGCTCCAATGTCTCACCTGATTACTGTGGGTGTGATTTCAGCACAGAAGAACACACTGAGGCTTCCAACGGCATGCGAAGAAAACATACCCACAATGGAAAACGCGGTAGAGAATTTGTCTTTGACGCTGTCACTCATACCTGCCAAGACAAGTGTTTTCATAAAAAGCGAGAATGAGGCCAAACTTCCAAGGAAGAAAACAAGAAAACAGGTTTATGTTACTCATTCTCCCTAGACAAGAATTTGAGTCATTTCTGTAATACTAATTTAAAACTGGTATTTATAAAATCCATTCCCCAAGCACCTGAGACACAAACATACGTGGAAAAAAACATGTCATGCCAAAAATGGCAGCGATCTCTGGATTATTTATGCCCAGCCACCACAAAAAGGTAAAAACCAAGAAAAAACACATCTTTGGGCAGTCTTTTAGGCACCAGCCACTTCCCTCCCACGTTTGACAGACAAGCGGAGGTAGGCAACATTCATCAAGCTGCCAAACATCTGGTACAGCTCGGTGGCTTAGGCACTGGAGAGGCTCACAGGACAAGAGGGGGAAGAAATAAAAGTGCTCCCATCTCCGTGCTAAGCCTCTGCACGTGATCAGTCTGCAGACTCTGTTGTAACCCCCAGCTTGACAGCCTTCACCTGACAACTCTGGGAGAGAAAAGCTGATGCCAAGGACGGTGAAGCACTCCACTAAGTCACTGTGTCCAGCAAGGCTGTTCGCTCAATCATTTCATGGCTGGATGGCAGCAAGGTTTCTGGGAGCGAACAGTGTCTATCAAGCACAGGGAGAAACCCCAGTAAATCCAAACAAAGCTAAAGGAAACTGTCTCCTGGCCACTATGACAACACATCCCTCACTTTATCCCTGCTCGCCACCTTCTGCAGGCAGGGGGGGATATCTGATCCAGGGTTGTACAACCTCATGCGGTCGGTCCTGGCCAGCGAGAGGGCATATTTGCAGACACTATTGCGCCATAGGAGGGGAACAAATCCTGATGGCGACACTGGGGAAAGGACTGGAGCTTTGCAGCCAATGCCCCCCACCTTCCTTCAGCCAAGTCCCAAGATCTGCCTGGAGAAAGGGCTGCTCATCTCTCTGGGTTGGATGGAACAAAAAGTAACACCTGCTTTTGTTCTTGTTGAATATATCGGCTCTCAGGAGAGCAAAAGGTATTTGTGAATTCTTAGGTTACAACTTTGGAAATATGCTACAGCCTGCTCAGAGCTAAGCACTCCCCATGTCTGTGGGAGAGGGCAAATACTGCCAGCAGATAGGAACATGAGCACAGCACCTTGCAAACTAAGGGTCTCTGGGGTGCCTGGCACCTTTTGCATAGCGGGTGAGGCTGCAGCAGTGACCCCCCAGGGAGTCACAACTGCTCAGCAGAACAGACCTTGGAAAAGCCAAGCAAGGACAGGTCCATTAAATCAAATACAGAAGGGTAAGTTTTGTTCCCCTGCAGCCTGTCACTGTATTGCTGTTACAGTACTTCAGGCTGGGATAAGGTGCCCAGGGAAGTATTCTCTAAGGTGTCTAAGTCCCCTTATCAGAAGGGACTTTGGCATCTCAGATCTTTCTGGACAAGACTGAACTGGGAATGTTGCTTCTGAGAAGGAGACTTTCTGAGAAAGCCTTGCCCCGTATATAAAACTGAACCTTGGGGGACCTCTGCACCCTCTCTTGACATGCAGAGGCGAGTCAGACTGTGGAGAGGATGCTACGCCAAGAGACTGCATATAAACAAACAGGCCTGCCTACGAGCGCGGTCCCAAGGCACTGTGTAGAAGTGGGCTTTCGCCCCCGCACGGCTCTGCGGTGGCAGCTCCGCTCTGGGTGCTTTGGCCCTGGCATTTCGGGTCCACCCGCTCCCAGGGGAGCGCATCCAGCATGATGCAGACTTGTCTGTAAACCATACCTGAGTCTGGAAGTTGACTGTATTTTCCGATCACTGGATCCAAGACCACAGAAGTCAGAGTAACATAAAAATAAGAGAGAAAGGGAGAGAAACCAAGAACATACTGTTATGTATTTATTTATCCAAAGGAAAAGAAAAAAAAAAAGGTAAATCCCACATGCCACCCTCCTTTCCCATGCCACGACTGGCACATCTTTCCATGGCCACCAGATAGGGCATGCCATTTCGAGGCCCCTTTCAGCTGGAGGACAGCATGCTAATGAGACAGTGATAACAAACGCAGCAGTAAAGCATTTTTAAGAGCCCCAGAATTACCACTGGGATTAACACAAAGGCCTCTTTGTTGTTAACGAAGGGGGAGAAGAGAAACTGCCCTCATGCTGCGGCCCCAAGGGAATGGCCAACAGAGGCTTTAGTTACATGGCAAAACTCTGGGCATCAGCACCATCACAGTGGTGGGAGACCTATTCCTTGCCAAAGCCCTCAGCTGGTGGTCCACGAATCATGCTAGCTACCAGGTGCCATGATCCTAACTGCAAAGGAGCACAGGGCAGTATTGGGCAGCAAGGGGAAGGGCAGTGGCACGACCTGGGCCACCAGCTCTGCTGGTGATCTCCCACCAGGCTCCTGAGACATCCCAGGTGACACCGTGGGGTCCAGAGGAAGGGACCTCAAGGTCTGTCATGGGTTTGCTGCTGATGGAGAATACCCCTTTCCTTCTCTCACCCTCCTTCTCAAATTCTGATTTAATTTGCTAATTACACCCAAATTATGCTAAGCTAAAACATGCAGGAGGCTGTAACAGATTTCATAATCAGCAGGGTCACCGCTTCTCTCCAAACACTGTCTAGCTCTTCTGAGAAAGAAGGGGGGCATGGTCTAGAGCAGGGGGAGACAAGCTGCTCCGAAGTTCAAGGCTGCCTTTCCCTCCTCTTCTCAGAAAGAAAGGGGCGAGGGCAGAGTGGGGAAGGCTGACGGGCACGCAGCACTGAGAGAACTCCAGGTGCCAACGCAGCAGCAAGCACCTAGAGCCCACGGCTGCTCTTAGTTTTAGCAACTTTGCTCACCAAAGCACCCAAACCCATCATGGAAAAGGTTGTAATGATTCCTACAGGGTGTTCCTTCCCACCTCCCTCACTCCATTTTTGTTGTTGAAAAACCACAGCCAGATTTTCATGCCTCTGGAGCAGACTTACACGGTTCTGGCATACTTTCTTTCCACTAAGCAATTGCATGTTTATTACCTCAACAGCCTCAACAAACATCTAATGTCCTTAAAGAAAAATAAATTAGATGAATCTAGTGTAGAGAGACCCTGACGGACACCAACACAAAAGCGTGGAGTTTTGGGAGATGGCACACACACAGCGTGCATCTGCATGTGGTTGGTCACATCCATCAACGGGCTGGGAATGAGATGGGGCCAGGCGGCTTCTCCACTCTCAGCTGGGACAGCTGGACATGGTAAACGTGTGCTCAAAGGGACTGTAAACATCTGTGCCAAGGTGGGAGCAAACACACGTGATTTTGGAGTTTCCTCCATGTCATGAAAGAGGTTCCCTGTTTCCCTCCTACACTCCCACAAACAGCACATTTGCTAAAGCTTTACTTAGGAAATGTTTTCAGGAAACACGGTCTGTAAATATGGACAGCTCTTGCTGGCTTAGGGTTGCCCTCAGCATGCAGGAACGTGAAATCTTTCCATCCTCAATGCAAGAAACTCTTTCTTGTTAAAGCCCTTAATTATTTCTAAACTTGGAAATTAAAAACAGCAACAACCAGTATTCTGGTGTTTTTCTTATAGCCAATTTGTCCAAAGCATGTCTCAACCCTCTTCCTTTGGGTGAGGTTTCATGGACAGGGGTCTAATGATTGGCAACTGTGAGAGTGGCAAAGCACATCCCACCTTCCCTCTGTTTCAACACCTCTCTGATCCATCACGTTCAACTTCCTCAACCAACAGAAAATTAAGACAAGGCAATAAAATAAAAAAAGGAAAGGGAATATTTCTGTAGCAGTTTTAATACCTGAAGCAGCTCAAAAGGGCCAGAGAAAGGTCACTGCCTGCAAAGGAGGAGGTGGGACACTCTTGCTTTTGGCAGGAACAACCCATTTGGAAAGCTGTGTCACCTCACGAAATTGTGTGTATACGTTCACATGGACTACACATACATACCATGTTAAAAGTAGGGTCTCTCAGCTGCATATTGCCATGCTACCTGTATATGAGTCACAAGATGCTTGGAGCAGGCAGAGGACATACACCTATTCCTTTAACTTCTGTTTGTTTGGAAGCTATTCAAGAAACAGACTCAAGTGGGAAAGTTTTCCCTTTCCAACCCCTACTCAGCTCTTTCCCCAGAGGGTATTCCACTGAAATAAAATTAAAAGTGCTTTTTGTTTGTTTGTTTGTTTGCTTGCTTTTAAGTGACAGCTCTAGTAGCAGCCCCAATGTTCAAACAAGCTTCACCACAGGGACTCATCCAGAACACAATGCCTTTTGTTAATGAACCTAAGACAACAAGTATTTGGGGAATCCTTCAAATGAATTCAGCTTCTTAAACTAAGCAGGTGTACGGCATGTCAAATCTGAGCAAAGCAAAGGAAATGCTAGTATTTTCTGGTCCCTTATTTGCATGGCAAACTTGTGTGGTCCAGAAAAACTCATCTCCAACTTACAGTTGAGAAGGCCCAGCTGCAGAAGCGATGCCAGAGCTGTAAGGATCATGAAAAGCAGGAGACCTCCTCTCCTCCCCAGAAACCCGACCACCGGGCACATGGCCAGGCAGGATGCCAGCGCAATCCCGGCCATGGTGTAGTAGTCTGCATAGAAGTTGTGCGTAATCGCCATCTTCGCTTCGTGCCCCATCATGCTTTTCGCAAAACAGTGGTGTATGCCGTAACCAGTCAGCCTAGAGGGAACAGGAGAGGGCAAGAGGACATCATTGCTGAGAAGGCAGCCGTGCACTGCAACGTAATTCAACTTGGGAACACGTTAATGGGGAAAGAATTTCTTCTGCTGCAGAAATGCAACACCTGGTGCAAAAAGACTCTACTCGGACTTCTAGGTGATACTGTAAAAATAAGCAATGATCATAAGAAACAAAAGAAAAACCCCTATACAGCCAGACATTTGCAATCTCCTGGCTTCATTTGTTGCTCAAGATCGGGGTGCAAGCAACTTTATAATGACTCCTAGCGCGTGACTGGTTATCCCAGCGTGTTTCAGAACTCCCCTATCTTGAGAAGGTCGTCTCTCCGTTCCCGGTGCATCTGCTGACAGCCACAGAGCCAGTGCTGCTGCGATGAAGCAGCCTGTGTGCTTGAACAGCAAAACACCACGCAGTACAGATGTGTCTTCCAGGAAGACCCACCTGCCTGTGGCTTTTAGTCGTACTAAAGACTGCATCTCACTTCCCAAGCTAGCCTGTTACAACTGAAAACCTCTCAGAAATGAGTACTTGAGGTCACACGTGCTGCAAAGATTATTAGAGTGATGAAACGATAAGCCCTAATTCAATCTACATTTTTACACCACCCTTCACAGCAATGCATCTACCCTTCTTTTAAAAGTTTCTTCGTGATGCCAGTGATCAACATCTTGCCACTCTATTCCATTCCTCTTTTTTCTGTCTCCCGTTGCCTCCCAAAAAAAGAAAAGAGAGAAGAGGGAAAAGAGAGAAGAGGGAAAAGAGAGAAGAGGGAAAAGAGAGAAGAGGGAAAAGAGAGAAGAGGGAAAAGAGAGAAGAAGAGGGAAGGGTGAGCAGGGGTCTGGAGGTACAGAAGTCAGATGAGAGGCCCCAGCCATCACCCCTGACAGGGTACAAAACTGCAGCAGAGCTGCTATGGGAGGTTACTGCTCCCAACTGTCCCCATCGCAGCACAAAAACCCCTGCCAGCAAAAGCCTCCTGCCCCTGGCATTTAGATCAGACAAACCTCCTGTCACAAATCAATTGTGCCTGATAGAGCAGCAGGTGTGGGTCCGGGTCTCCAAAAAATGAATGGCAGGTACATTACACTGATACCCCTCTATCCTGAACGTCAGGAATTTGAAGTTCTGTCAGTGTAAACTGGATATTAATATAAGCATAGAAACAGGTGGGGGAATACACAGTCTCTGAGCGCATGACAGCCCAGGGCCTGGGGAACTTCTCTTGCAATCTTGTGACTCAGTGCTATAGTTCAAAAATAGCATTTTTGAACAAATACCAAATACCAAACACCTTCCCCTCTAAACACCAATACCAAACACCTTCCCCTCTAAAAAAACCCAGCACAAATACTTGCTCTTATACAAGAATGTCATTTGCTTTGGATATCTAGATTATAACAGATTTCTCCCGTAAGTGAAATATTAATCAGCAAAACAATACTTAATAAGAGGGCAGAGTTAAACAGTGTGTATCTTCTCTCTTTCTCTTCTGTGCATGCAAACACACTTGCTAAAGTTGTTATTTAGGCCATGACCTATAAACCAAATTGATGCATCATCTGCACTTTGCTTTCCAGCCTGCTTCCCCAGGAATTACTCTATTATCTTAACTTGCTAAGCAGCTCAGAACAGTTGCTTTTAAAACTAAATACATTTATCTCCCTTGATGTCTCGTAATTCCCTGCAAAAGGCTCCTTCTCTATGTTCCATGCTACAAAAATTTAGCAGAGCCCCATCTAACAGGAATAACAGAATTAAAATTCTATAGTTTTTTTTCCACCCCCTAAAAACAAACATGAAGGCTATTTCCTCAAACACACATCTGCTTCATGCGCTTCTTGGACAGCAAACAGCCTCCGTGCACTATTGCCAGAAGTCACTCTTTGGGCTGCCTAGTTCTGGTTTAGGGAATTTCCAAATGTGCGTAATTAAAAAGGTTGAGGGAGAAGGGAAGAATTCCCCACATAAACATTTTTCACAAATACCGTTAACACTATTAAATCTATCAGCTCAGCCTAAGAGGAAAATGCTGTTTCAGAACAGAGGAAGTCACCCACTGGGTGGTGGGAGACACACACAAAAATTATAAAACCGGAGTTGGTTCTGCAACAGATAACACTGGAGACCAACGCCTGAAATCTGTGTGCCTCTGGGTGACTGCCCAGATCTGCCCAGCACAGGGGCTGTCCTCTCTGGGTTAGCCTGCTAACAGGAACGAAGGCTGCAGAGTAGGTCCCTGAAGTGATAAAGAAAAAGCCACAAGAGAGCCACATACTTCTAAACAGAGTAGAGGATGGGGGATTTCCAGTGTTCTCCCCACCTCCCATCTGAAAAAAATAACGAAAGGAATTCAAATGAGCATTTTTATAAGATTGAAAAATTTGAAAATCCACTGCCGCTGCCCTTCCAGAAATTGGGTTTGGTTAGAGGCTAAATTTGCAGCCCATCTATTTCCTCTGTACAAGGTGCTCAGTTCTGGGCAGAAGGTCTCGGAGCCTGTAGCCTGCAAAACCCTCAGGCAGATGCCTGGTTTTGTCCATGTAGGCATGTCCAAGCTGAAGCCTTAGGACGCAGGCATCACATTGCTCTGTGGGAGACTGCACATTCTCCCTGCGTGCCCCATACGCGATTTGGGAGAGCTGAAGCACTTTGTAATCTGCTTTTGAAGACCTATCAAGGACAGCTGTTATACAAGGGAGCAGGCTTGTATTTACTGGCAAGCAACATCTTTCTCTGCAATACAGATATATCAGATGTAAACAACTTGAACTTGCACTCCTGTGGCATCAATGACTTCAAAAATCCCACCCAGGGTGCCAGCAGCAGATGTCTGCATGCATGAGCATGTACCAGCACATATCCATGCAAGACCACTGGTGACAGCAATGCACTTGCAGCACGACACCTGAGAAAACACATGGTGCTGCTCCCTGAAACAGCCAATGAGTTCCTCCACATTTGCCATAAAAATAATTCCCTGCAACAGCTGGTGTTTTTCCAGGATCATTTATCAGAGACACTAGTGAAGGGTCCCACACAAAGAAACAGAGGAGCTCCCCCATCATTTTCCATTACTGCTTCCAGTTCACCAACCACACAACTATTCAAACAGAAGGAGATTGGACTTACGAGTTCACACACAATACTACGATGTTTTTCCACAGGTTCCTGGTTCCCACCACTTTAACAATGCAGACTTTCTTCGGTCTCCTGGCAATCTCCTTTTCCAGCTCTGAAACAAACCAAATGAAAATTATTCTTTCACTGGGGAGAATGAGGAGGATAAGCTTTGCTTGTGAACTACAGATACTCTGAGGGATATTCTGGAGAGCAGGACACTATTGATTTCATTAACAGCAGCTATAAAAACACTAAACTACCTGCCTAAAGTCCACCTCAGGTTTCTCCTTTTCTTCCGGGCGTCCCTTAACCTTCTTGGGGCTGAAGAACTGCCCAAGAACTCCTTCACACCCCAAAACTTCTCCCAGTTTAAAACGTGTATGTAGAATGGGGGCAGTATGGAGCTTGATCCCAGCAAGCGTGATATAAAATTTCCTGAAGAACTTCAGGATTCTGCTAATTTTTAAACCCCCACAGGCAGGACCGTGCTTGTGCAGGATTGCTCTCAAAGACAGTCTCCTTAGCTCTGTTACAAGATCTGCTGCATCTCTGCAATGCACACCTGAAAAGCCATGGAAAGGACTGGAGTTCAAACCCATTTTGTGTGGGAATCTTTTGAGGTTTGCTCAAATTCAGGTTTCAGAAAGAAGTGGCTGGGACACTATGTCAGCTCATCCTCTTCCCCCCTACATTTCAAATATTTAAAAAAAAAAAATATCTGGTGGATGTCCTAAACAGAAGATATTTCCTTAAAGAAAAATCCTTGGGCATCATCAGCTGTGATGTCTTTGTGTTTCAGAGCTAAAGCCTCACCATGTCTTTGAAGTGCTGGGCAGCTGCAAGCTAACTTTTCTTTTACAGTGCTATAGTAACACACAAGGCTTACAAACATTGCATCTGATATTCTTGTTTGCACCAGACAAAAATGAAGGGGACTGCTTACTTCCCAAATGTCACTAGATTAGAGCTTGAACACCTACCTAAGCGTACCAACAAAACCACTGTTTCCAAGCTACTGGATCAGTGAGGCAGTTACAAGGGCATGAAGTCCTGTAAAAACGGAAGAAGCTGTAGCTATAAAGAAGCATCACAAAAACGATGCACTCCGAGAGTACAGACTAGGACTGCTTTTTAGGGCAAAGACTTGTCCTGCTGCTTTCTAGACTGACTGGTTTAAAGGCGGCAGCGTGGTCCTGTTCTGAACCGTGCATGTGTTCCCTTTGTGCATACGCAATTAGCCCGCGTGTCCTCAGTTGTCCGCACTGGCCTGCCCCGACCTCTGCCTTACTCCACTGAATAGCAATCTCTTTAAGAGATGCAAGACAGGGAAAAACAAAAGCAAGCTGCAGGGGAAAAAAAATATGAGATAAATCACCTGAATTTACAAACAAAACAAAAGACACGTTTGTCTGCTCTTATTTGAAAATTGTATCATAAAAATAATAAATCAAAGAAACACTATTTATATGCAAATAGTTGAGCTATTCACTGTTCACAGGTCACTCCTGGTCTTCTGTCTAGACTAACTACAGGGAACGCTTCTGAGAAAAGCAGCAAAGGGTATTTTATATTAATGTTTGTACTTAAGCAGAAGATTGCCATACTACTTTCCTTACTACCTGATAACAGACATTTCTCCTAAATCTACATAGCATGAAGCTCACAAAAGCATAAAAACAGAGGTGGAGCAAAAGAGAAAATCGGTCAACTTAATATTTGTACTACAGGAGCACTCAGCAGGCTCAGCAATGGATCAGGGCTATATTAAAAAAATAAGCAATGAAAAAAGATGGTACCTAATCTCAAAGAGCAAGGTCAAAATGATTTTTGTAGCAAGATTCTGGAAAGGAGTAAGTGGGCATAAAATAATTCAGAACAACTGAAGCAGTTAGATAAAACATAGTTATGAAGCCTATAATTGAGCCCAAGCCAAACCTTCTACAATGAAAAAGTCAAAGCAAGCACTAGAAGCAGCACAAGGTTTTGAAAAGCTGTCCATGACTGTTTACTATTTCAGCTGAAGGGCAACAATGAAAATCACCACCCAAACAACACACATAGCACAGATTTCATGTGGACATAAGGGCTCACACTCAAACTGTCTAAGAATGACCAGATCTGGCCTGTCAAAGTAAAACATCTCCTCCTCTGTCAGCAGGAGACAGTCCTTGATACCATTTCTTCAGATTTTCTTAATTTGGGGTTTTTTTGTTTCTCAAAGTAGTTTTTACTTTTTTTTCTTTGGGCAGAGAAAGTAGATTTTATTGTCAGTATGTGCTTTATTGAGCCACAACTTAATAAAATTAAGAGAAGCAACACTTAACTTGGTTACACTTCTCTTCGGAGCCAAACATCATTTTGCCCTCCGCTCCTGCTTTGTTCATACATTAGGGGTTGCTACAATCCACATGTTCTTTATTTATTGTCACGCATCCTTCTCATGTGCACCCAGGCCCCCTTTAACCTTTCGTATAAATCAGTCTTTCTGAACTAATTCTTGTCAGTGTTTTTCACTGAACTGCTGTTCTACCCTCAAGTAATGGATAGGCGGTGGGTTATGTGAACTGGCAAACACCTCCTCTGCTCAGCTGCAGCGAGGATCACACAGGAGGGAGATTTCACCCCTTCTCTACCCTGCCTCATGCAGCAGTCTCCCTTCAGCGGACCCTTGCTTCTGCTCTGATGGGGGTTATGCTGCATGGATACATAGCATTATTATATGAAAATGTCCCAGAGGAGATTCCAGATGTAGCTGCATTACAAGGATTAAAGAAAAAAAAAAAAAGAAAAAAGAAAGAAAAGAAAGAAAAAAAGAAAAAAAAAAGAAAAAAAAGAATCTGGCCTCAAATCTTATACCAAAGAATGCAAACAGCTCTGACTTTTTACTGAAAGCCTTCTAGCTCTGCCAGATGTTTACTCCTCCATCCCTCTATGACATGTTAAAACTCCAAATCTAAGTCACCTGCTTCAGATGAATGACTCTCCCCAAATCTCCAACAACATCTATCTTTCTGACTACTTTCTCCATCCCTTATTCCTATATATACCAGTCAGCCGTTCACCAAAAAAACCCCCCACTGCAAAAGGAATCATTTACAATAAGCAAAATATCATTCAGGTAACAACAAATAAGCTACGTGACTTGCAAAAAAGTCATCAACTACAGAACTGGCTCTCATTTAAGTGGCCTGCTGACTTTGGAGGCAGCCTGCTTGCATGAAAGGGCCTGCTCTGACTGTGATGGGCATCAGGAGAGCGGCAGGTCTTAGGCTGTCTGGACTTCAGAGGTCAACATTAAGATCTTAAAAGAGAAGTCAAGCCAATGCCTATTAAAAGCCTGTGGAAGCAAACTATTGCTCTCTCAGTTACTGGAATAACAGCAGGAAAACTCTCCCTACCCCCAACCTATTCTTTGATTTTGCACTGAAGTCACCAGTTCAGAAGGAATTTGCATGGAACGTTTCAGTTCTGACTGATTTACCAGAAGGGAGAGTGTGGAAAATAAAAAATATTTTTATCTATTTACTCAGAGGCCCATTATGAGTTTTCCCATACTCCTGAGCCCACACACACTCTAGGCGTACTATTCAGGGGCTCAGTAGGAAAACTGTCAACAAGCTAACTCTTTATCTCAGTGGAAATTAAAACTATTCATAAGACACTAAAAGTCTCATGGGGAGGGGAACCCTACAAGCTTCCAGCTCCCAATGCTGCTGAATTCTCGTGGGATTCTCTGTGTTTCAGGAGCATGGCTTTCAAAATCAGAAAGTATCTTTAAAGCCTTCAAATGAAGTCACCCATCTCTGCATCACTTGGCAAAGACAAAATAGACAAAGCTCAAATCAAGCAGCCGAAAAAGGATGTCCAAAATGACAAGTGTCCTGTGGTGACGGACTTCTGCTGGATTTTTCTGGCTGCTAAACGATACTGTCAGTAGCTCTTTGAACATGAAAAGAGCTATGGAAGCCCAGCACAGATGCTCAATCAATCCGCAGAGCATGACAGCTCTGCAGCAGGAGGTAGACCAGTCTGAAATGCAGAGCTGAAGCAACCTACTCTCAGCCATACTGAGTTACTGGTACACAGGGTTATTTATACCTTCTAGGTTTTCTGTCTCCATGAATTCCCTTTGTGCTTACTTATTTATTTATTTTTATAGTGGAGGACTAGCAGCCTGATACATTGCGTTTTTGAAACGCCTAATAGTGAAGGAATATTGAAGGCTATCAAGTCACATACAGAAATTATGAGGTGGGTAAGGAGCTGACTGATGGGCAGACAGCAATAAGGGATAGAAAAATAGAAATCATAAGTGGATGGCAGGAGGTTAGTGGTGGGGTGACTCATCTTATTGTCAAAAAAAAAAAAAAAAGAAATCTTGTTTAATAACCTCGCTAGGGAGCTTGGCACAAACCTTAGGAATGTGCCAGTGAAGTCGGCTGGTGACAAAGTGAAGCACTGCCAGCGGTACAGCACAGAAATGGGACATTAGAGGGAACTGGGTGAGCTTAGGACCCTGTGTGGCAAAAGCAAGTAAAAACGCAAAATACAAGGTAAAATGCTTGGGGACTAATGGGAAATGTTTCTGCTGGAAGATAAGCTTTTAGCAAATATTGTGATGGACTTGGTTATATACTACTTGAACACAAGTGACTTAGAAGGCACCAGTTTATTGTGTCCATGAGGTATTTGCAATTCAGACAATGGAATACTGGTGCTCTTTTATAATTTTGGTGACCAATATTTGAGAAACTAAAGCTTTGGCAAGCCTATTTATAAAAGGATAGGAGATAGAGGAGAACTTCAGCTCAGTAAGGGAACAGGGCTGCTGTCTGCTCACATAGCATGGGAAAAGAGAAAAAGAGATTTAAGATAAAGACAGTCAGAGACAGGAGCAAATGGTAAGGGAAGAAAGACAAAGAACCTGGACAGCTATAGTGTATTTGAATTGAATGCTAAAACATAACCCAGTACAAGAGCAATTTGGAGTCTGGAATGGCCTTCCAACAAAAGCATGGGACATAAATACTAACAGCATTTAAAACGAAGCTCATTTCATAAGAGCAACTGTATAACTCAAATACTGTAATAGCAAAGGACTGCTTGCAGTAATTTGTTTCAATCCTGTATTTCTAATCACGTTAAAAAAAAGATAGGAAAAGCTAGACGTAAGGTTGCCATTGCAATCATCAATTGCTCATATGCATTATGATACAGCACTTAATTAGATGATCGCACATTAGTTTTTCCCCCAGAATGCTCACTACAGTTAGCAAATGGGCAGCCATTAGTGATGTCTCTACCTTTCCCATTCAACATGTGCCCCTCAGCCTTATTATCCAAACCTCCCAGTGAGTACAAAATCACAGGTTTCCTCAGAGACATTCCTACAGTGCTGTCAGAATATTCATGTACTTCATAAATACCAACGAAATCATCTCCACCACCTTCTTGTAAGAGTAAGGACAAAGATTATTCCTGTTTTGCAGGCAGGGAGATAAAATACAAAGGAATTGTGTTCAGAATGAGAAAAATCACGCAGCCTTGTAGGTGCCAATATAAATGCTCCCAGCTTTCTGCAAATCAAACCCCAGAATTACATGCTAGAGACAGACACTGAAGAAATTATGATTAGTGACAGCACTGAAAGAGCCTGGTTCCAGGGAAATTTCCATCATGGTACAAGAACATCCCTGGCAGACACAGGGAACGAGTACAGCTCTTCAGGAGGCATTCAGCTTCATTTCCCCAAGACTGTCCTCTTTCCTTCTGCAACCCTCTGCCTCATTCACTACACACCTTCCAAATTCTGCAACAAATGAGGAACAGACAACAGCTTCATTCCCACAGCATCGTCCATCCTATGCACTGATTCGTCCATCCTATGCCCTGTGGAAAAAATAGGTCGTAATCATGTTATTAAAGGCTGTATCATCATGCCTTCATGCCAGGAGGCCAAGCAAGGGTTGCCCAGGCAACCTGACTTCTTGCATTTTCCAGAGCACGACTTGTCAATGTTTACAGTCCTCTAACATTACCAACATTAAAAAAAAAAAACAACCAACCAAAAAACAACACAAAGAACACATCAAATGTCACTGTGTGTAGCCCTATCTGGGCCATCAGGAGACTTCAGATACCTACACATGCATTGCTGCTATCTAGCACCGGAGCTACGGAGGAAATCGCAGCAGGCAGGGCAGGTGAGTTGGGCAGTACGGAGGGGTGAAGCACACATTTTAGCAGTGGATTTCACAAGAGAAGAAAGCTGAGATTGAATCCGTGGCCTTGACAGCTTGTTCTGGAGGCAGGGGGAAGCAAATGATCGCAGCCCTTTTGGTCTCCATGCTCTAGCTTTCCTCTCCTCTTCCTCTACAGCCATCCCTTGTACCTTTGCCCCGCTAAGCCCCTCCAACTGTCGTTATTCTTTGCTCCCACAACTCTTTTCACTCTCTTACTTCCTCTCTTCTCTGTCCACTGGTCCCCACTTACTGCTCTCCACCTCCACCTGGTCCCCGAGGTCTCCTCTCCTGCCCCTCACATCCACATCCAGACTCCCCCGTCCTCTCTCTCCCCTCTTGGTGCACAGGGGCCGGGGCAGCACCAGGGCTCGCTGCCAGCCCTCCGCACGCGGTTCCTGCCCCGTAAAGCCGGCTCCTCCAGGAGGAAAAGCAGCACTGCGGCAAAGAGCCAGTGTGCCAGCCGGGCACAAAGCAGCTGCGACAGGCTGGAGCGTGGCCAGCGAGGGTCTGCGGAGGACTCAGCTAGTGAGAAAGAGTCATTCAAGCTTAAATAGAGGCTGACCCCCCCCCCCCCTTTTTTTTTTAATTTTCTAGTGTATTTGGCTTTTCCCAGTGGCATCAAAAGGCCTCAGTAGAGTGCTCCCTTTCCCCCCTGTCCCCTCCAAACCCTGCTGCTGTCAGAGGTTACTACGGCCCTCACCAAGGATACAGTCAGGGCACGCACGGGCTCTCCTCTTCCATTCCTGTAGACCTAGCCAGCAGAAGAGGACTTGCAGTGATCAGTTTTATTCTTGTTACTCACTATTTATCATGTACTGCGTGTCCCTAAAGAGTTGCACAAACTCCATCAGTTCCTGCTCCTGGACAACAGGGAACCACCAGGAGAAACCCAGCCCCTCCTGAAAGCTGATTTAACATACAAGAGGGCAACAGAAATCACTGGCTGGTTTTGTGTGAGATGGAAATCTCTGTGGCTGACACACAGTCCTTTGTATGACTTAAAGGATGCCTTCAAGTAGCACCTTGAACTGTTTTAACTAAACTTCCCACATTTACCTGACTGCCCCCTGGGACTTGCACGGGATATTTAAGTTTGGCAATATTAAACAACCAAGAAACAAGATCTAGTAAAGGAACACATCTGGCAGGTTTGTATGTAGCAGCATCACATGGAGTTACCTGCATTACGGGACCAGGGAACTTGTTTTCTTTCTCTAGCTAATACACCCGGCTCTTCATCCACCACAAGCTTTAAAACAGTGGCGTAGTTGTAGGTGTGATCATCTAAGGGTATGAGTAAAGCTTTGTAGGGAGAGTTAATCTCTTCTATTAGGGAAAGAGATTGACTTTCAGACATAAGGCTTTTTCACCCTTCCCTCTGCTATTTACCCAATGAAAAAAGAAAAGCATGCAAGTACATAGATCCAAGCCTCAGGCTTAGGAAAAAAAAATAGCAAAACAAAACAGGGAACTAGCTTATTTATAAAAGAAAAGTCATGGAAGCATGTTGCTCAGTAGCAAGAAAGGTGAATGATAATTTTTTTTTTTTTCATTAAAAGGAAAGCCTCTGAAAACCACAGCTTTCCTAACTGCAATCCACACACATATGCACACACAATACTTGTCAGCACTGTAGCCCTTCTTCCTCTCCACAACATGTCCTGCACGCTAAAGTCTTTGCATCTATTTGAATGGTTGATCTTTGCTGGCCACTTTTGTAATTACATCAATATTATTTCTCTAAGCTTTGAAAGGACCCTTGGAAAGGAACAGCTTTAACCTGTCTGTCTGCAGGAGCACTCCAATTTTCATCTAGAGATGAGCAAAAAGGAGGTTTTGTTATTCAGCCTGGTCAAGCAGTTATTTTTCTGTTACAGACCACCTGAAATGTCTCCCACCACAGGGAAAAAGAAGGAGAACCACACAAGGGGGAGTTTCCATGGAGGCATCAAGTCTGACACTCAGGGAACTCCTGGTACCCAAGTGGTGCCTTTCCCAGCACGGCCAAACACACCGGCAGGGCAGGGTGCTGGTGCAGGGGAGATCTGCTTGCAGCAGTTGACCTGTTCCAGCCAACAGACCCTTCGCCCCACACGAAGAAAAAACATGCATCTTACCAAAATAACGAAAGCCACCTCATGTTCAACACACCTTTAAAAGGTGGAAGGACTGTTGGTGCTTTCAGATTTCCAATTCCCCCAAACATTCTTTTCTCCTGTTCTTTAAACAGATCTCCATGCTTCCTTAGCTTTCTTTCACTCAGGTCAAAATGACTGCCCTGCAGCTGCACTGAAATATACATTTGTTTCTTGTTCCACAGGGGAACAGGGAAGAGATGGGGAAGTTTTTGGAGAAACTGGCAGTGAAAAACCTGTACTGAACTAATATTATCAAATATTTCATTTGCTCATGATTGAAGCTGACTTTTTGGGATAATGTTTTGAAATATTTGTCAATAAAACTCACCAAGCCTGTTTTACAAATGACATTTCAATATGCAGTTGGATAAAAACCATTCCCTTGATACAAAATTAAATTTTTCTTTCTAAAACAGCGTAAAGTCTTGAGCCAACTGGTGAAATTTTGAGACTCAAAACAATAGGGATGATTTAACCATGTCTAATTAGCACACCTAGATTTCTTAAGCATTAAAGAAGAAAATATGACCACATAAACCCAAAAATCTCTTTATGAAGGCTAATTATTCCTGCCAAAAATCACAAGGTGCACCAATCACTCAAAAATAAAGCCACTTAAAGCTGTCAAGGAGGCAGCTCTCCTTTGGTTTTGCAACCAACAACAGACACTACATTACACCCCTGGGGCAGGTTACTGAGAAGATAAGGGCAATGTTAATTTATAACACTCTGGACTCCTATCAACATCCCTTGTCTCACTTTAATTTGTTTGCCATGCATACTCTCTGGCTGGCTGAGCATTGCCCATCAACTGCCCATGCTGATTTTCTCCAGACATGGGTTGTTACCACAGCTGCCGGACCTTTCAGCTGCAGCTGGAGCACTGTCCAGACATTTAGTTGTTCTCTTTAGAGACATCTCCCAGAAGAGCACTGGCAAACTGCTCCCACCCTATGGACTGATTCAAAAACAGCAGACAAATTTTGCTTCCTTTTTTCCCACTCAATACGCGGGCCACCTCCCTGTGGAGCAAAGAGGCCTTATAGAAGGTTAGTGGCACTTTCCACTATGGGAGCGCAGCCAAATGGACCAGTAAAAGCTTTCAGCAGGCAATGGGAATGGTGTGATTCTTCAGAAAGGAAAATAAGCCTGTTCATTGCTTGGACAGCAATTAAAAATCACGTTTTCTTCCATCCCAGAAATACTTCACCCACTTGATTGCTACTTCTTTTTATTATGGAACTCGTATCAGCTGCCAAAATGGGTACACATGAAACTACTGTAACTCCTGCAGTTATCTGTTATACAGGATACACTAATTTGACTGGTACATATGAGTAAAATTACAGTGGGGTTACCAGCTGGAAGGGACTGCAAGTGAGCGGTTTAATTGTATTGGGAGTAATTCAATCACAGGAGGCTGTTACAACAATGCAGCGAGGAATAATAAACAGCAACACAATGGCCCCTAACTAGAGCAAAACAGTTTCCAGCCCTTTCAGATGGAAAACAAAGAATAAAACAAATCACAAACAAAACCCCCTCCACACAGATAGGAAAGCTCAACAATGGAGTCAAAGGGAAATAGGGGATATCTGCATCAGGCTCCATAGCATCCTTTCTGCCAGAGAAGTACCAGCTTTTTACTCATTCCTTGCTACAGCAACTATGGGTATGTGATTATAACACACAAAAGCAGAGAAATGCTTTCTTCTGCTTACTGACCCACTGGAGACACATGGCCTGTTTGATCACATTCTTCATTTGGGATTTCTACTTTTCTCCTGTGCCCACTCAGACCATCAACACTCCCATGCACCCAGAATGAGAGAGAAGGTCCTTCCTTCCAAAATTTTTAGTTAAGCTCATTTCATCCTTTTGATACTGCTTCTCTCTTACTTTCCCTACAGAAATGCAGCGTCCCTACAGAGCTGGGTCAGGAAAGCCTTAACATGTGGGGCTGTAGAGAGAGTTTAAAGAGAAAAAGCGAGAGAAGAAACAATAAAAAACTCCAGCAATATGCCCAACAAATCCAGCATCAACAAGGAGACAGAAATCACCATGTTCTGTATCACTTAAGTTTGCAAAGGGTGACGTACTGACAACTGCTATATCTAAAAGTATTTGCAGGCAGAGAATCCACAGCATCAAGATGTGTAATAACACCCTGTCTTCCACATGAAAGGGAGTCCCTCCTTAAACAGGAGCGTACCCCTACCACGAAACTGCTGGATAAAGTAATCAGTTGCGAATAATAGCCATAAAACCTTTTTGATACTTAGCATTCCTCCATGGACAATATCATTATACATGGCTTAAATAAATCCCTCTAGCACACAGTTGCATCTTTATCGTTTTCCTTAAAGGAAACTCAGGTAATTTATTTTTTCTTTCCCCTAAAATACATTTAATTTCACCTGCAAATTCAAGAAGCTGACTAACTGAGAAAAGCCAAATTTAGAGTTTGTTGGGAAACTCCAATTGTGAGACATTTTGTTGCCTCAGAGAGAGGTTTTCTCCAAGATCCATCATTTACTCTGGGGAAGATCTGCAAAAAGGGGGGGATGAAGGTCACTAGGTTAATGGCTGCTCATATACCCCTACGTTTTTCAGAACTTTACCAGAAAAATGGCATTTCCATTGCAAAGCCATGTTGTGTGCGACACAGATCCAGGACAGACACAATTACATGCAAACAAGCTAATTAACGCCAGACTGCCAACTGCACCAGAAATCACAGCAGTGACCTGGGTATGAACACCACAGACCCAAATCAGACTTTTTCGCCCCTCACTGATGAAGACTGCTTCATTCATTAGGCACTGATGTTAATGGTGACATTTTTTCTACTCTGGACGAAGTCTGTTCCAGTGCTGACTGATGCCTTTAGCACTGACTGATGGAAGCTACAGTTACCCCAGAGACATCTGACAGCGAGTACCAGCCAAGCGCAGGAGGCATCACCCCTACCCGTGGGCAGAGCTACTGGGTGAGGTCTTCCTGCAGCCCCTGGGGTCAGAGCAGGTAGGGTTTGAAAAAGTGGGGGAAAAAAAAAAAAGAAACATTTCCACTGTTTTCTGACTAGTGGGTAGTCTGATACAGATTGCAAGTGACAGTGCAAAATGGGTGTTTACGGGCACCGTCAGGCCTGTGAGAAGGAAGAGGGGAGCCTGAACCAAATCTGACAGGTGCACCAGTGAGATGAAGATCCAGAAACTTTTTGCCTTCGTTGTAATTAGAGCCACACATGCACACAGTCTCTTCTGCAAAGCACCCTGTGAGACAGGAGCACGGCTATTTCAGTGACAATCCTGATGACAAGAGGAGTCAGCTCTTTCTAAAGCATCAGTAATCCAAGAAACCAATAATTTAGACTCTCAACCAAAAACTGCACCCTACTGCTGCGGCTTGCAGGACCCCCATCCCCAGAGCAGTGTCACTCAGAGGATGCAGGACAGGAAAGCAAAATGTCTCTTGGAGCAAGGCTTTAAAGAGAAACTGCAACGTGGTTTAGGTCTGCCACAGGGCTGGCACTTCAGAGTTGGGGGTTCAAGTGCTGCCGCTTCTCCAAACCAACAAAATAAGTGTTGCGTGATGGGCAGGATCCCAGCGAGCAGCTTCCTTAAAACACAGTTTCCAGAGGCACACAGGGCTGAAGGCGCACTCTGTAGCCATGGTAAAATTCTTCAAGAGATGTCTCTAAAGACATATGGCACTGCAAGATGAGACTATAATTACTAGGACTGTTCAACAGGCCAAGTAATTTTAAACACAGTGCTGGAGTTTGGAATTGTTTTTCAAGAAAAGCAAAATGAATGAATGAATGAATGAACAGGATGATTTTACAGGCAGTAAATGGATTATTTAATTCTGGGCAGCAATGCCATGGGCAGCCATTAGTGAAACGCAAGCAACTTCATCTGAATGGAGGGATTTGCGGTTGTCTGTCTGTCCTACTCACCGGGCACCACTCCTTTGATGTCACTTTCCGTGTTCACCCTGTTCTTGTGCGTGAACTGAAGGATCAGTTCCTTGGATGCCTCAAACTGCTGCGTAGCCATCAGCCACCGAAGGGACTCTGGGAAAATACTTCAAAGATGGAAAACACGTTAGGGTCGCTTCCAAGTTTCTATCAGAGGAAGAACTGATAGTGTTTAGCTGTTCACTTAACCGTTCGTGAGCTATGTAATTGTTTTCAAAAAGCAGAAGAATCACTTATGAAACAAATAAGAGGGAAAACAGATTCAGAATGTGTAAATTAATGACATTTTCTTTTACACTGATTCTCAGATGATATAGGAACGATCTTATCACCTAGAAATAGGACATATTAGAGTTTTATAACGTTGGAGGTGTTCTCCCCTTTAATACAATTTTGAGAGAACTGGGAGAAGGAGGCAGCACTGTCTGCAATAGACATTTGCTGCCAAGCAGGCAATGAATGAGGTATGCAGTTAGCACATGATAATTCAGACCAAAGAAGGAAAATAGCCGACAGAAGTGATTTGGATTCTCTTGTAAAGATGGAGAGAGGAAAGAGAAGAATTACTTTTTACGATTCTAATGGAACAGATTTTTTTAAACATGTCAAAAATCTTCTCCCACATATGCAGACTTCAAGCCATTCTTTTATACAGGTCAGTATTGTGTATGCTCCAGGCAACATTCGGTTGTTGCTCTAAAAGCTTCCCCTAGCAAAACCAATATTGTGTTAGGTTAGTTGCCTTAAAAATATACACATGCACACAGAGTTACAAAATAAAAAAGTTTATTTTCCATCTGGTTGTTTCCTTCAAGTGCTGATATTCACCTGAGTCACTAGCTTAAGTGATCATTCTTCCTTTTTTTCAGATGAGTTTATTTTGATATAGAACTAAAAAAAAAAAATGTAAATCTTAAAACAAACAAACAAAACCTCCCATACTTCTATAGATATGAAAACTTTCAGATCTGACTCCAAGCATATTCTTCTTTCTTGTTTAGGCATCATTTTCAACTAATCTTCCAAAAGACATTTCTAAAAACAAATTTACCAACTACTTTTAACTTCAAATATATAATAAACCTCAAATTTCCTTCACAAAGCACTGATCTTTGCTGTGGATGCTGCCTCGGTTCTTATACTTTTAAGCAGTGGACCAGGCAATTGCACTGTTATGGTACTATCTTTTAAGGCTGATGCAATTTGGAAGACAGCCGAGAGAAACCTCCATCCTAGATAGAGAAAGTATTATTTTTTTTGAAGAAGAAGGAAAAAAGAGAGAAGTCAGGCAGACTGCAATCCAAATGATATCAGGTAATAAAAATATATAACAGCTGTGATGACAGCCATTCAGCTTGACAGCTTATTTACTACCACTGGTGCTGCATGGATGCTTTGGCATATCCTTCTGCAGAAAGTCCTGTACTGCAAGTGCGTGTTTTGAAAAATTAACAATTCTTTGAATGCAAAATCTCCCCATGCTTGGCTCCAGAGAAGGGACAGCCTCAGCCACTGGTCTAAAAGCTGCACTTTTTGAACGGTCTGCTTCTAGGTCCCAAATGACAAGTCCTATGGGGAGCACCTGTTCCTAGGGAAGGAAGAAAGCCACAGGGACAGGCATCGCAGGGACCAACGCTGTCTCTGCCTTCCAGCTCCTACAGGTTCCTCAAACTGGAAGTGCTGAAGCCTCACATCTTTCAGCTGCTCCATTACTCAGTGCGAGCAGTGGGAGGTTCATTTAAGGATCTTTAAAAACTCCTGGGCTGCTTTGAGCCCAGGTTATCAGGCACAGCAAGGGGAAGAGCTGGCTGCCCCGTCTCTGTGCAAGTGCCTGAGCTCACCTGTGGAGCGTGGACCCTGCTCCAAGGGTCATTTGTACGCACCTACTCTTGCACCTCCTGCTGCCAAGCCACGCACCATCACAAACTCAAAAGCCAAAAAAACAACAACAACAAAAAAGCCAACCCCCTGGTCCCTGTGGACTTCTGCACAGAAATTTGGTCACTACCTTGTGCTTTATCACCTGGCACTGAACACTAATTGACCTTAGCTTTCTGCCAAGGGTGGACAATCGCCCAGATCACTGTGCCGAGCTGACTGTGGACACCTCGTCGATAACCTTCTACCTCCTCCATCAGTGAGGAAAGGACCAGCCTTTTGCAGTCGAAGAAAAGAACGGGGGGTGGGTGGGTAGAGGGAAATGTTTGTCTCCTGTTACACAGCTGCTACTTGGGAGAGGAGATGGACACTGGTAAAAAAGATCCTAAGCCTGAGAAATCCTAAGAGCAGAGAAGAATCCTGGACAGACAGAAAAAGGCCAGGCAGGTACCACACATAGCTGGAAGGAGAACCGTGATCCTGTCCAGATGCAGAGCAAACCCATGCCCATGGAAATTGTGTAGCGTGTCAATCTGGGGTCTGCTCCAGGGCAACAAGGCCAGTTATTACAACTTTGCATCTTGGTGAGGGTAAATCCTATCTAACAGCACCAGAAAAGAACTGGCCACCCCTTCCCAGTTCTTCAGTTTTGGTTAGAGTGAAGCAGGAGTTTATTTCATATTATGGATGCCTTTGCTGATGTTCATGGCATGGTTCTCTCAGGAGCTCCCTGTGTCCAAGGGAGAGGAAACAATGCCTCTGTATAACTGGAGCTCCCCTTCCCTCATGGCTCTAGCACACACAAACTTTGAAAGGAGCCTAACTTCTGTTAACTTATTTTTATACGCTTGTCACCAACCCCTGTGCTCACATCTGGCTTATATGGCTGCCTCCCCGCCCTTCCCGAACGACCTGAGAGCTCAGCAAAGGCATCTGCTTGATCTGCAAGTGTCCCAGCCCACCAGCCCACCCCTCCTAGACAAATCTGCTGCTTCCCCCTTTCTCCCCATCCATGCCCAGCTTCCCGATCCGCTCAGCCACCCACCTCCTGGGGATGGTATAGCCTGCCACGGGCACATGGCTGGGAGCAGAGCAAATCTATAGGTGGGAGAGGGTTTCGTCCCAGTCTGGAGGGGTAAACAGCTCTCTCACAGCAGGAGATGGAAGTAAAGAGAGGAAGGAGGAAGGAGGAGGCAGCGCAGGGGTTATCGCAGCATCTGTTATTGAACTCACTGCTTTGGGTACATGATGGGGAATTAACGAGCAGTGCCGTTTTCCAGTTCTTTTATTACAAATCAGTTAGTTTTCTTCCTTCATCTGTAACATATGCTGAGGGTCCATGCTCTGTTCCCCAACATAATGCTGGGGGAAGAGGGGAGAAAAGGAAAGAGGTAATAAAACGGTAGCACTTTCCAGAGAATATGCAACAGATGGAAGAGAAAAGCCTAAGAGAAAAGTGCATACTGTACTGACAGTATAATTAAACAGGCATCCTAACCAGAGTCCATTTCTGCAAATGCAAAAATCCTGGGCAATGCAAATCCTGTTACTTTGGCTATTACCACTATTTATCAAGCTGTCATATCACACATTATATAAGGGGGATCTATTTGTGTGGTCTGCCTGTCCCATCCAGCCAAAAAGTCACAAAGCGCTTGCAGATTAGGAAATAAATGTTAGCATTTCCTATTGCTTTCGATATCACCCAGGGACGACCTCTCAACAGGCATGTACGAGACCCTAACTCAGCCACCTGGAAGATGTGCTACCTCCAGAAGACTGCTGAGGGGTTACTGCTGTCCATGTCGTCTGCTGTGTTCGTTAGGAGCCTTCATACTATTGTACTGTCCTTCTGGACACAAATATCTATAAACATTATATTTGATATTGGGTTCTATCCAGTGGTGGATGTAAGGCATTTCAGCTGGTGGGCATCTCAACAGGAGGTGTTGGAATAGACCTGCATGTGTTTGCATGTGTATAATGTATGGCAGGTTTGGGAGAATAGTATCGCACATTAATAAGAACACTCTTGGTTAGTCATCATCAAGATTGACACTGACAAGATAAGACTATTTAGATGTTATAAGTTGGAAAACAGGGGAAAAAAAAAGCCATTATCTTGAAAGGACTTGTAACTTTCTACTGTGTGCTTCATTTTGCCCTCAGCCCAAGCCATGGCATGTCTACCTTGGGTATAAGTAAGGAAATCCTCACTGAGGGCTACCACCACAAACAGAGCAGAACTCTGTAAGGCCTTCATGTATTAATAGAAAAATATATAAGTGTTAAAAATTCTTACATACTGTAACAAGTTTTTACATGTTGCAACTTGTCAGGCATTATAACTAGCAGCTCGGCCCCCCACGGTACAGAAACAACTTGGTCCTGCACAGTGCGGTGGCCTTTTTTCCTCATTTTTCTCAGTGTACAGCAACTAAATATTTTAGTCTTGTTAAAGTTATCTTTAAAACGAACGATCTAGCGTGTTCTTACTGTTATGGTTTTGTACAACACTGCTCTCATAAGCCTCCGTTGTGTTATGCCGCCACTGCGTGTCACTATTAAGACAGAACAACAAAGAAAGACTTTTTGGGAGGTTTATAAAGTCCTGGTGGGGATGGACCTGGCACCATCCCCGAGGTGAGAGCTGCCCTACTTCTCTCAGGATAGCCGTACCAACGCCACGGTGCAGCAGGCAGAGGAGTGGGAGCAGCCAGGAGGGAAGGATTCCTTGTGGGAACGATCCCAACCCACTGCCCGGCGCAGACCGGCCACCCAGGCTTCAACACAGCACGCGCTAATTTGGGCAAAATCGAGCAGGCAGTCTAGTTCAGGGCTGGCTACCTCATGCACACAAGACGTCCAAGTGCGCTTGTTCAAGAGCTGACACATGTTATTTTTAACCTAGCTTGGCTAACCCAGGCCAGAGAAACCAACAGTGACAGCTCAGAACCACAATACAGGTTTTAAGGGAAAATTTAGCTGTGCAGCCACAATCTGACAACAGCGAGGCTGAGACGCATCCTCTCAAGAATTGTTTTCATCTTTAAAGGGGAAGTGACAGCCAGAATAATAGCAAAGCACAACTTGCTGCTTAGCGAAAGAGGACCATCTCCTGAGTTTCCACCAAGTCGCAGCATGTAACCTATGTGAATGCTAGAGCAAATGATAAAGTTATTATTTCTTATTTCAAAGTCACATATTTGCAAAATGTGAATGGAAGAATAAAGGGAAAGGCTCATACATCTTGTGAAGCACACACACTTCCCGACAGTGAAGCACCTCCCAAGTCCAACATCAGGAGCTCATGTTGTCTTTGACCCGCCAGGAGGAAGAAATACTTACACCCAGTAAAGCAGCATCAGCAGGAAAGGACAGATGATGACCGCCTGGAGGACCTGCCAGTCCCTGCAGAGGGCAGCCAGCCCCGGCATGAGGAACTGCCCCGCCATTTCGATGAAGCTCGCCACCATGGTGATCATGAACCGGTGCCCTGGAGGACAGAGCTCTATCCCTGAAACACAGAGCACACGCGAACACGTTAGCCCCCCAGCAGCAAAGGCACCCACGGAGTACCTCTTCAGGAAACTTTCAGGGAGTTAATGTCCTTCAAGACCTTTGGCCAAAGTTATGCACAATCACATAAATCTTGTTTCCTCCTGTATTTAGACTTCAAATACCCTAGCAGCTACAGAGAAGCCCATTAACAGCTGGCTGTGGCGCAAACACTGCAACTTCCATACGCTTACTGCATCTCCTGCAGACCTGCTGTATCCTCATTGTCAGCTTTCCTTCGGTCTCTGCCTAGAGAAGCATTTTACCAAATTGTAAGATACTTGTTTTTAAAAGGGAATGTAGGGTAAAAACACAATCCAGAGCTTTTGGGTCGAGCCTTTTCACACTTCTCGGAGACGCCGTGTGCCTTTCCAAGCAGTTTGCTGGGAGGCAGAAGAGCACAGCTCTCAGCAGGATACAGGCTCCCAGCTCATACGGGATGCCACCTGCCCACAGTTTAATATGCTACAACTCAGCCAGTTTCAAGCTGGATTTTGCTGAGTGGGTTGTTTCTGGGTTTGCTTTTTGTTTTCGCAATAGCTAATCTTGATCAACTTTCAAATGAGCCAGCTTTCCATCTGTCTTATCCTATCCTCCATCCTTCCTTTTGCTGTGGGACAATTTACTACCATCACTGTCATCATTGGTCATCTCAGCTGCCTTGTGACAAGTGAGTTCAGTAGATATAAGGCTTCCTTAAACCCTGAATTCTGGCTACCTTTATTCAGTCCTCAGAAATGAAGATGAATTTATCAGAATCACAGCTTTAAAAAAAACACCCCACAACATAGAAAAATCACAGAAAAAATAGCAGAAAAATTGGACTGCCTTGTGGAAAGATATTCGAACAATTTCTTCACCACTTAAGATTGCAATAGAAGTTCCTATTTCATATTTCCCATTTGCCCACATTCACTTCTATAGATTAATAATTAAGCACAATAAACCTGCCACAAATGTTGTGTAGTACTTATAGGCATGGTGATACAGAAACATAGGCTCATAAACATTCATGATGTGTTGCTGTCAAGTATTGTGGCTCTTCCTTGGGATGTTTCCTATGATTGTTTTAAATTAGAATTTAACGGTTGTTAAAATTGTAATTGAAAAGCTGTAAGATAATAGGAAGAGATGACAGCTGCTCCTTCATTCACTCTCTCATCTGTAGCTTGTTCAGCATTTATCTCTGTAACACAGATTTAAACTAGCTGACCAGGAACTAGCTTGTAGATCAAATGTAGGATTAAACACCATACTCCCTCCCCCCCCCCCCCTTCCTTTTTTTA
>NW_010972809.1:8234466-8316196 GCF_000737465.1 Haliaeetus leucocephalus | reverse complement strand
AAAAAACCAACCCCCCCCCCCCCCCCCCCCCTTTCTTTTCATCCAATGACAAAAACTATCAATGGATTTTTGCCAATACAGAAGGAAAATGTATCTGTTGTGAGGCAGTCCAGATTTTCATTAGCTTAACCACAAACACAGCAGCTTTGGAAAAGAAAGGGGGAAAAAAAACCTCAAAGACTCTCACTTGCTATAAAAGGCTTTTACATTTTAATTAGGAAAACAAGATTAGAACACAGAGCTTCTTATGACATTAATATGGTTTCATTCTTACTAATGAAGTATCCCAAGCCTAGGTGATTTTTTTATTCTATGCAAAGAGGTCACTTCTGTTTTATTTCTCTAATCTTCAAATATAAAGCGGTTCTGTTTGTTTTTCTAAACCTTAAAGTCACAGTTACTCACAATCCAATATTCCTTCATTAAGTACAAGGACGAGTTTTGTTGCTATAGAAACGGGAAGTCTGCATTAGATAGGTAAGGCTTTGGCATTTCAATTGCATTGCTTAGGTTAGTATCAGATTAAAAAAAAAATTAACTAAGAGAACAAC
Source organism: Haliaeetus leucocephalus (assembly GCF_000737465.1). Classification (NCBI taxonomy): domain Eukaryota; kingdom Metazoa; phylum Chordata; class Aves; order Accipitriformes; family Accipitridae; genus Haliaeetus; species Haliaeetus leucocephalus. The sequence continues at coordinate 8,315,645 of NW_010972809.1, read as the reverse complement.
TTTTACATGAAATCAGAAAGAGGTGTCCAAATAATAAAATTATATTTTATAAAGTCACTGGTGCATAGCACATAACTCCATATGCAGAAGTTATTCATTGTAAAGAAAGGAAATAACTTCAGAGATTATTTGGCATTTATTTTCTTTGGATTATCACACGCATACAATCAATTTTTGCCCTTTCCTCTAAAAAAGCTGGAGAAGGCAAAAAAATAATCCCTGCTGTAGCTGGGTGAGCATGACTTTCAAGTGACATCAGCAGGCGCTCTGTATATATGAAATATCACATCTCTGCTGAAACGTTCAACATATTAGGACAGCCTACTGACTTTCCAACATCTCTGGCATCAATTTTATATGACTAAAGACTCAGCACTGCAGTTTTTAGCAAGTATTTAGCAGTCAACCTTTTCCCACCCCTGCCGGCAAAGCCACCCACCGCAGCACCTCTGCCCCAGCACCAGCAAAGGCACCCAGGCATGAGGCCTCTACGGCTGCAACAATCTCCACCCAGTTTGCACAATAAATTACCAGCTCACACGAAATCACTACAAGGCAGAGAACAGCTTTATCCACCCGCGGCAAATCCAGCAGGAAAGCTCCAGCTCCCCCACTCAGTGAAAAGGTTTCCGCCTCAACTTCTTTGTGGAGCATGGAGAGTCACGTAAACTCTTGTCTTATACACTAATAATAGAAATTACCGTCAGTACCAAAGACTTCCAGATACATCTGTTTGCTCTACTTGGAAAATTTTGTGTGGGCAAGGAGACAGGTGTGGAAAGGATTCTGCTTCCTTGCCCAGCACTTCTACTCTAGGCAGCACAGGCAGAGCAGCAGATCCAACTCAGATGCCTAATTTCCCTAAGTCCCAGGCAAACGACTGTATGGGCAAGTTGAAACCTGTACACGGAGCAGTCCTGCAGTACTTGGGCAGTGAAATTAGACGTGCCCAGGACATGTGGGACAGACTTTCTCACCATCAGTAGATGCCCAGTAACAGTGGACACCACAAGCGCAGGAGCGGGACCCAGACAACCCCCGTGGCAGAACTGCTCCGCACACGCTGCAAGTACGACCCAGCCTGAAGGCAAGGGCTTCACCACACGCGGGGTGCAGACCTGGTGGTCCCTGTAGGCATCACTGACACGAGACACTGAACACACGAGGCTCATTGCACAGCACATGCCTCTGGCTGGGAAACACAGAAATAAGGTGTCGAAATCCTTTTGGACCATATCCTGTATGTCCTTCGTCTACAGAAATGACCAAATCGACGTTCAGCAGCCTCACAGCCCGTGAACCTGATGCAGGGAGAAGCGGTGTGAACTATGCCCCTTCTTAGAAGGGATTCAAGCATTTTTGGGGGCTGCTTCATGCACTCAAAGTAACCCCACTACTAACATGCACAATGCACAGAGACACGTTCTGCCATGGAAGGAACAGCTCTGGGGCCAGAGACGTTACTCCATGAGTCTGCATGCAGTGATTTGTATCAGAAATATTAAAACTGGTGATGAACTAAGGCAGAGCAGAAGTCTGTGCATGTGTATATGAGTGTATGTGTGTGTGAGAGCACGCAAGCAGGCACCAGAAGGGTGGGCAGAGCATGGGTTAAAGGAATGGCACAAGCCCGTTGTGCCAATCGCACCCTATCCATGATTTAATTCAAGTAGCAAAAGGAGGAGGAACAACCTGACCTACAGATAACGTATCAAGAAGATGAGCAACAAGACTGGAGTCATAAAATATCAAGACTATGAGAAAAAAAAGAAGAGAACAGAAATTCATTAAGTTTGCCTGAGAATTATGAGGGATGAGAAAAAACAATGAAGCAAAAAATTGTAAACATCAAGTCCTAAAGGGTATGAAAAGCAACCCCAGACTGGTGTGTTGTTGCCTGCCAAGAACAACCTCAGGGACGTGAGGAGGACACAGCAGCCTCTGCCTCCTGTCCTCTGGGTCACACAAGTGACCCTGGCCAGACCACGTGGATGTATGCCTTGGTACTTGTGAGTGCACGGGTGTGAGCACATGCATGAATGAAATCCATGAGAAAGTGAGTGTGGTTGTGTAAAATATGCCTACTTAGAGAATTCGGAGAAATAAAATTAAAAATAACAACTTTGTCCTTCTATATAGTCTCTCACTGAGTTATTTAGAAACCCCATGGGAAATATTTTCAAGCATTAAAGGGAATAAGAACCACAGCAGCTATATTGGCTGCTCCTAATGACAAAGGCCAAGCTCAAGAAAAGGACTTTCGAACCAGCATTTTTGGTATACTAAGAGGACACATTTCAGAGCATCTCCCCCACTACTTCATACATTGTCCTTTTTGCTTACCCCTAGCATTGCAGCAATGGCCCTACTTGACCCCTAAGAAAGCCACATGCACCGCTAGGATGGTTAGTTAAACTTTCTAGACACATGCTGAGGGAAAAGCCCCCTCTGAGGAGGGCTCTGTCCCCGACACTCCCCACACTTCCCTCTGGAGGCAGCCTTGGAGATGTCCTGGGCTCCCTTCCCTCACTGGTGCACTCCCCCTGGAGCAGGGGCAGCCCTTGCGTTTCAGAGGAGTTGAGCTTCACGACAGATGCTGGCCTGAGAAAAGCTGCCTCAGGTGGCATGAACCTACAGGGCTTTGAGCTTGGTCAGACTTTCTGACCATCTAACTTTAACGAGCAGGTTGTCGAGGTACGCTCTTGCACCTTAGGTGAATACAGAGTCCAGAGGTTTCAAACTTGTAGCATTTTCCAAACATGTCTAAAAAGCACGGTAAGTAATTTTTAGGACTAGGAAAAGTATGATCTGAAGGCAACATTGTCGCATACAAATCCTCATTTGATCCACGTTCCATGCTATGTGACAACAGCAGCAAGATAGAGCAAGATTGTCTTGACAGATCAAAACAAAGAAACAACTGAAAATGAGAAGTTCATCGCTGTTTCATAGGAGCCAGCCCACAGCATGCCACTGGAGTCAGATTGCGTAAGATCTCCCAGGCAGGTTTTGGAATACTGAAATTACTTTTCTTTAAAAGGGATTAATTTCCCCTCCCTCACTCCCCCCATGTTCCCCCTGCGTAGTCCTTTGGGACTCTCATTAGAAACAAGGGAAAGCCTGAACAAGCCTTCACAGGGAAAAGCAGGTTCATTCCACAGAGCACGTGAAGCGCTGGGAGGCCCTTCGGCAAGCACATCGGCAGTTTTGCCCAAAAGAAGCTGTGTATAAACATCAGTGAATTAATTCACTACAGTTACTTGGTGCTTGAACTGGTGTGTGCCATTTACATCGCCTCATCTGGAAGTAGGTGAGCCTGGAAGAAACCAAGGAGCAGAGCAGAAAGGAAGATGTTTCTGGAGTCAGGCTGTAGGTGGATGAGGTATGGCACATCTCAGACCCACACACATCTTTGGAACATCTGCAGAGAGCCGTCAGTCCTGAAAGGTTTTACTTTTCTATGGTTTTCGGAAACCTAGAAACAGCTTGCCAAAGACAACAGAGCTCTAGATTATTCCACACCAAAATCAATTGTCCCCCCAACAGCTGCCCAAACAGGCTGGGATTTACAGAAAAGGACAGGACTCCATCACATATCTCTGCATGGTTATCAAAATTTAGGAAGATCCCAACACCACTGACAGTTCAGATGGGACGGTGCGGGAAAGTTAGAGAGCCCGCTCCGAGCAGGACCAGGGCACTCTTCCCACCGGTGCACCGCAGGAGCTGCATGGAACACAAGGACGGGCCGGGAGGGCTCACGGCTCTCCCCTGCCTGCTGCTCGACTGCGAGCACTCAGGCTCATCAGGATGTGTGCGAGGAGGGAGCTAACGAAGAGCCTCTGCAATGCCACGGGCTCAACCCTGCTGCGTGCAGAGCTGCTCCCTCGCGCGGGAAGTCACCCCTGGGCATCAGCAGAGAAAGGCACGATAAAACCAGAGGTCAGACAACAGGTTACCCACTGCAACGCAACCGGCACTGGTGACAAGGGGCACATCGATTTTAGATAGGAAAGGGCAAGTCGCCTTTGCTAACAGCTTCTCCTCTCCCTGGCACTGGGATGGAAAAAACCCTAGGCTGATATCCTTGACGACAATTTTTCAGGCAACCTCTTCTGAAAAGAAGATGGGAGATCGAGTTAAAATTATCCAAGTATGCCGTGGCCTGACATCTGCAATGCTGCCCTCTCCCCTTTCCAGCCAGCTCCTCTCTCCCACCGTCTCTGCCTGCCGCTGTGGAAGAAGCAGTGCATCTGGAGGAGACGGACGCACAGACCACAGGGAGGACGACAGTAACATCAGGTTAAAAACAGCTCATGTTACCACAGAGCATGGCCCTGCGTAGCCCACCTTCTGCAAACCCCACCCGGTGAGTTGTCTTCACCCTGAAGGGACTGAGGGCCACATCCCATCCTTTCTCACTTGGTCTTGCACTTACGCACTAGTAACAAATAACTTGCTTCAGATTTCAGAAACCCTCTAATTTGTCTTCAAAGGCTGACATTTATTCTCATAGGATATTTGCACAAGGATGAATAGCAAATACTTTTATTTAAAGAAAAAAAAAGTTGTAGGTCATTTGCAAATAATATATCAAGAGGAAAAAGAGGTTAAATCACACTGCCTGAACAACTCTCCAGCATTCACTCACCCATCTCTAGTCCCAAAACACAAGGCAATTCTCGCGCTGCAGCCCAAGCGCTAGCTCCATCAGAAACCACAAGCTAACTGCTTTTTGTGCCTTTGCAATTTTCTCTCCCCGCCCAGTTTCAGTCTATGAGCCACCAAGACTGTAATTATATAGGAGTATCCCTTGGAGAAAATGGCCAGGACAAAGCACCTGAAGGCTGGGCAGTAGCATACCCACCAAAAAAAATCCCCAAGGAGAAAGTCTGATTCTAGAGTCATGTTCACAGTTTCACATTAAAAAAAAAAAAAATCACAATTTTTGACAGTTCTCCCCATATTACCATACAGTCAACACTCTTAATTCCCTCCCTCCCTCCCTCTAAGGACCCCTCAAGACATCCCCCTATCCCAAAAGAAAGACCATCAGACTCAGATGAACAAGACCATAATATCAGTTGAGCAGAAGAAAGCTCAGGCAACAGAGTTTTAGGTGTAAAATGCGGGACACCAGAAATTCTCAGTGTTGGGAGCATTCTAAAGCACCAGGGCTGTGTTTGCCTCTCAGCTCCAGCAGCTGCTTAGCTCAGTCAAGAGTAACGTGCAGGCTGTGGCCCTAAGACAGGATTTTGCATTTGGATTCTGCTTTTCAACAGAGCAGAAAAGGAAAGAAAAAACATCTCAGACCACTTAGTTTTTCAAGCTGTTCAGCACTTCCAGCATGTCCCACCACTGCCGTGCTCCCTGAGCTGACCCTTTTGGCACGACGACCTCGGCCACCCCTGTCACAGCGATCTTGAAGACTGCTGCGAGGTGACCCTGTCCCTGCTGCTGCCGTATTTCCTAATTCCCACCAAGCTCTCTCAAACCTCAGGGACCTCTTCTTCCTCCAACACTCTACATAGGATTTGCCCTCTGCTGTAAACAGATCATCTCGCTGGATATTCCTAGAATAACACATCCCCCAAGCTCGCTTTTGGCTAGCTGACCAGATAAAATTGCAGCAAAAACTGTTAATAACTCCCAGAGAAGCCTTTAAGCTTGCAGCTGGCTGCTAGGGGGACGAGTAAATAAATAAAATCCAGCACATCCACTTATATACCCAAACTTCCAGGTGGTTATGAGACACAAACTTCTAAGAGCTGCAAGCCCTACCCATGGGCTACATACACGTCTCGTCCCAATTAACACGCTTCTGATTCAGCGCAGGCTGAAATGGCCCAGGTTAAGCCTGCACTTGCTCTTGGCTGAGTTTAGACACAGAGCACATTTTCTTGATTGTCTTTGCTGTCACCAGATGTAAGGGAGGAAGCACCATGTGTAAATACAGTTTATTAGAGAACAGCAAATGAAGCAGTGTGTGGAAGGAACAGTTATCACGCGCGCCACAGTGCACAGACAACCACCAATTGATGTAAACACAGGACAGAAACAGAGTGGAAGGGAAGGAAAATCTAATTTCCTCTCTGGAGAAATCCAATCCACTGCCAAGCAAAGACAGCAGTAATAGACTGAACCTCCACTGGTCGTGTAAGAAAAATGGGATTATTTTCCCCCAGCAGTGCAGCAGGACAAAAGTTACTCTAAAATACATCTATGAAGGGACATAGGTGCTCCTTCAAAGGTACTTTTCTACACGTCATAGGTTTGGTGAGGGGTTCTTTTAAACACACACTAGCCCACCATTTATACCTAATTAACACTTTTAATGTGTGTCAAATCAGTCGTCTGTGCACTGACATAACCCAAGCTGATGGAGCCGTCGGGCTGGCTCCAGGGCAGGCAGCCAGCACGTCACCTCACCAGATGTGCAGTGGCACTCTTCATTTCTGACCTGGATAGATAACCCATATCTACTGGATGGAGCTATCACATCGGCTATAGGTAACTTATAGGTAATATTATAGGTAATCAGAATAGGTAACTTTCTTACCAAAACTAGATCAGTTGTTCATTTGGTATGCAAGCACCCCGATAGTGCTAAAACTGATGCTAGGCAAAACACCTTTTAGATACACTACTTAGTCTCTGCTGCCGTGAACACTACAACGTGCATAGAGAGGCGCAGCATGAAAAAAGTAAACACGGCTACACCTCTCATCCAAAATCCAACCAAAACACAAGATGCAACCTTCCCTCTCTTTACTTTCCACACGCCTGACTCTCTCCTGTAAGGCACAAACGAGTAACACGCCAACTCAATTTCAGGCCTGAGGTTGCTCGACTCTGTCGGAGTATTTCAGGAGGAGCTCTCCTCCCAGCTGCAGTCGGTCTGCAGCTACCCACGGGCAGAGGGTTCGGACCACGCACACGGAGCCAGCGCAGGTTGGGCGCAGGCCGTTCGCTCAGCCCCGTGAACGCGGCTGCAGGAGCTGGGCGCTGCCCGGGCACAAGGCGCAGCAGAGCCCCTTCCCCGGGTCGGTCTCGTTCGCAGCAGGGAGCTGGGCAGGACGGGGCGAGCTCGGATCCTCCAGGCACGGGAGACCCCGAGCAGGGGGTGCCCGACCACCGCACGGGACACCGCCGTGCCGGCGGTCATGCTCTGGATCCAAGCTGGCTCCCGGGGAGCAGCAGCACCAGAGAAGGGAGCTCATGTCGTTCCTCTGTTAATCCCGTAATATCTGTATTTGCCAAGTTTTACGTTGCATAAGACAAACAACATCTTACAAAACAGACGGCTTACTGCATAAAAGCCCCCTTTAACATACCACGCTGCCTGCCATTCATGAAGTAATAAAAACAAAGAAATGTTAAATCACGTTTGTGGTACTGCAGTTGCCATCTATCCTACTTCCAGAGGAAAGCAGCAGCGTCTCCGCTGCTGCCGTGCAGCAGCTCCCAGCCAACAGTGATTTTTAATGACAGTTCCTGTATGTGAACAATGCCATTATGAAACAAAACCAGGAGGATGGCCCTGGAAACCTAAACAGCAGTGACAAAGAGTGAAGAAATTGGTAGATAGAGAACACACCAATTTGAGAATAAAGATGACTTAATTTAAATGCAATTAAAAAGTGATTAAAAAGCTTTGCCATGACATACATCCTCATATATATTAACTGCTATCTATAAAAAAAATTCTCTTCCAACTCCAGTCTATAACTTCCTACCCCTCATTAAGAGACTCTCCAAACCCATATCAATATTTGTTTATTTTTGCACAAAACTAAGATTGCATAGAAATATATTGGATTCTTCCTTGTTCCCAGAAGGTGGCTTGCTCTAAAGGAAATGCACAGCCAATCACAGGAATATTTTGCAAATTGAACACCTCTGCTGTTCACAACAGCTGGCCCCTTTTCTTTTGGCAGGATCTAAATCACAACTGGCAGCTTTTCGACATGAATGAATGAGCGCAGCTGAAACAAAAAACAGTGTGAGAGGTATCAGAGGAGCTCATTTTCTTTGATGCTTCAGATGAAAGGGTTCTGCATCTGTATTTGTTAGCAAATTTTTAACAATATTGTAGCTACTTAAAATAAGAACAGAGAAGAAATTCAATAGCCGCAAACCTGCATGGCGGTCTCTTCATTAACCAAGCGGCAAATAATATTCCAACAGCAGCTGTTTCAAAATCTCAGTTTGCAACCTCCAGACAGATGATGGTCCTCAAAAAAGTGGGAACAAAGAAATAACAGCCTTGTTTCAGTTTTACTAAAAGTTTCCCAGCTCACTGAGGCAGCAGGGCAGCAAGGGGCAGCCTCTCTCTCCCTGAGCATTGAGCCCACACGAGACGCTCCTCCAAGCAGCAGCTTTTCACCATTATCGTCATGCTGCTGGACGAGCAAATAAACACACTGAGCCTCGGATTTGAGCATAGTCCCAGCAGAACTGCATATCGCTAACAAGAATTCGACACGGGAGCCTCGACCTGTTTGCAGCCTAGCTTACCAAGCAGAAAAGACAAGCACAGAGGAAACCTTTCAAGAGAGGGCCAAGAAATGTATTTGGTGCTCCCTAGGTCTTAATAAAGCACCACCTGCCCTGCACGCCCTTCCTCGGACCGAAGGAGGATGGGGCTTGTCTGAAGCACCGCGCACCAGAGGCGCAACCCCAGGAAAGCACCTTGCTCCTTTAGCTTGTGTCAACTTAATAACAAGCCCTCCAAATGCTTACATACACAGAGTCTAAGCAAACATTTGGGTGGTTGGTTATTACACTCTCATAAATACAATCGTAAACACACATGTATGTATAAACACACACACATATATATGGATATGGGTGTATACATATATGTATATATAATTGTAAATGCAAAAGTCCCTAGTTCCTTTTCCTTCCCTGACCCCTCTCTGATGTCAAAAGCAATCAGTGGAAATTTGGGTGATGCCCTGAAGAACCCTGTGCTGTTTCAGAAGACCTGAATTGCTCAGGTAGCATCACTAGCGTCAGGGAGAGCCCGCAATACCACAGCACTGGCTGAAAGCATGCACCAAGGGTCGGCAGAAATGCGGGCAATTTAATCAAAAGCAATTAGTAAGCATCTTTGTGAAAGGCTGTCACACATTCGGCCCCCAGGGGATCCTTGTTTTTAAATATTTATGCCAGGCACTGTGGATAGATGTTTCACAAACGCTACGAAAGGGGAGCTGGGGAGATTCAGAGCCAATAAACCGCTATATTTTGGGTGCTTTTAGCAACGTGTGCATTTGCTGCAGAAGGAAGTGCTGCTCAAACTAAGGGGTGACTTTCGCATTAATAGTCCTCTCACTCCAGGATTCAGCGTCAAGCCTGATGCAGGTCTGGGGAAGGCGAAGGCAGGCAGACAGAATGGGAACGCCCACGCAATGAGAGAGGACTGTGCCGAACAGCGCATGCAACCGTTGCGCCAGAATTGGCACAAGCGGGATGGCCCTGGTTGGGTCTCCTCTGATTTTAAACCTATGATGATACAAAGAAAAATGAGGCTGTGGTAGTATATAGGTGGTGAGAAAACTCCTTCTGATACAGAAGCAGCCAATGCACACTTGGAAGAAGTACAGGTATTGTTTTTCCTCTTCCGTTTCCTAATGAGCTTTCATTTTCTAAGTAACATTCGCATAAGGGAGGAAAAAAAATGTATTCTAGGGAAAAAAAGGAAAGACTAGTGAAGATTCCCTTTTGGTCAACTGATTTTGAAGTGAAAAAGATACGACATCCAACCTTGGGAAAAAACCTGCTTCCTGATGCTATTAAAGTTATCGTAATTTTCATTCAAAATTAAGTCTTAAGTTTTTAATTACAGGCTTTTATTCTTTATATTAAATACATGAACTGTATGCTGTATAGGACACCTTCCACTGCTCTGCACACAAGGAGTGCTCTGTATGGTGGGCTCTGCTTGTGGCTGGTTTCTGGGCAGTTCTGCAGCAAACAGCATAATTCAGTGAGTTCAGTGAGACTGCAGAAAACTTGTTGGGGAAAAAGCATTCCCTTTCTAGCCCTCTTCAAGCACATCTCTATTTCAAGCCAAAGTTAACTCAGGAGGGCAGCACCTGTAGTTGCACACACAGAGATGAGCGCAGAGGAATGTCCCTCACATACTGCTGTCACATACATAATTAAAATAATCTCATAATTGCCAAAGCTTAAATGTTCCTTAAATTTCTTCCTTGCTATCTTTACAAATAAATCTGTGAAAAGTTTTTACCCTGAAGTACCAGAATTCCTTGAACTGGTAAAACCTGACTTCAGGGTGAAGACCAATAAAAGGGCAACTGGCATTACGATGCTTCCAGCATCTCATATTTCCATGTAAATTGCTGTGCTAAGGATGTCCATGCAATACCAAATCAGACCACCCAAAAACATCCACTGGGATTCCAAGTTTTCCCAGGATCATCCCTGAAAAATGGGTGTGTTCAAGAGTATCTCACAGACAAGAAGTATGTGTATCTATACGAGGGTAAAATACTAATATATCCTGATAAAACTGTGGTAAGAGCTAAATGTTTCTGCTGAATGGATGGAAAACCTCCTATTGCTTTGCAGTAACTTTGAAAAAAAGAGAAAGTTCACATTTCTTAATATCTTCCTTGCATGGAGGCTGGCAAGTAGGCTGGGAATACACCAACCTCCCCGAGCAGAAGCCATCCTCCCGCAGAGGATGCTTGCTTTTCCCCAGTGAAAGACCTCCTCCAAGAAAACTCCTGACACTTACAAAGAGTGTCAAAGATGAGTTTACAGAAGAGTTCAATGATGGCAACACTTGCTGATTTGTTCCAAATAAAACTAGAACAAATTGCTGAGCTCATTAATAACACAACATTAAAAGGAAACCAAGCTCCTTGAAAAGAATCCAGCTGCAGTTCATTGAACTGGATTTCACTTGTTCCAATTACAACATCAGTAAACTTTGTACACATCACAGCTACAGCTAAAATTGTGAAGATATATGCTCGCACCCACCCCTTGGGAGACGAGTGACTGTTAAACTTTTCTTACCAACTCCTAAGTTATTTCTCTAGGTGATTCTCTATGTTTCAAATGGCAGTTCCTATTGAGCCGTGCTTCACTGTACCTTTGATGGTGCAAAGTCAAAGAGAAGACCTGTGGGTAGAACAAATGCTGCCTAGGAGAGCAGCTGGCAGAGCCTGGTGTAGACCTCACCTTGCCTAGGTAGAGCCAAGCTGTGCTCTTAAGGTCAGAGGAGTTCTGGGAGGTTCTCTACTAAGTTCTGCTACTTACTTTGAGGACAAATGCACACAGCAAGCAGTTTCTCCATTAAGATAATCATATTTTTGTTTGTGCAGCAATACTTAGTTTGCTTACAGTACATAAACGACAACGTGATTTTACATGCTGCTTTCTATGCATGCAATGCCAGAGGTGCATGGTGTGTAGTGTTAGATTTCCCCTGCTCAGGGAGCAGTTTCAGGTACATCAAAAAAAACTCCTGTATTTACCAACCTTTTGTAGTGAGACAGAAATGTGTAGGGAGTGTGAGAGGCAGGAAGAGCGGCAGAAAGGAGATGGTGGCCATGGGGGAGGGAATAAACTATAGACTGATTGTCCTCAGCTCATCATATCTGATTTCCTTCCCACCCTGAGCTATGAACACTCTGTTGCTCGACACAACAGAAACAATTCAGTTACAGTTTCCAGACTTTCTTTTGGGTCTTCCTGCAGAGCCAGTAAGGAGATAAGAAAGGGCTGAACTGGAAAGGTACAAGAGCTGAGCTCAGTTTTCAGCTCAAACACTGATTTGCTTCGTAACTGTGTTCAAATCACTTCAAGGAACATGGTAAACTAGACAATGATTTCTATCCATGAGAAAAATGTTGGGTGATGGCAGAAAAAAGGCTCTACGGCTGATCCTGCCTTTCCTGGTGTGACAAGGTGTCCTCGGCACCCCCACGCAGGGCTCGGACACCAGCACCTCCCCAGGACAGGTCCCCGTACCTGCTGGCTCGCAGCAAACCCGACTGCACGGTGGGTACACGTCCCCTCCGGCACAAGCGCCACAGAAATATCTCAGGGACTTGCCTGTCTCCCAAGCCAGGTAACCGGGCATCCAACAGAAGATGATGTGTGCTCCCTGGCTCCAGAGCAGCACCGGGCACGTACTGCAGGCGTGTGGCGCAGGGGTCGGTATCCCCAGGGAAGGAGGGCAGAGCCCTTCCCCAGACCATTCACACCACAAACCTGCCAGTTGTTGTCTCAGAAACGTGGGAACAAGGAGGAACTGATTCCTGGCTTCAAACGTATCTTTTAAGTTGCACGGCCCAATTAGGAAAACCACCTTGTACACAGCATCCAGATTTTACCCAGTTACCAACTAAAGAGCTATATCCAAAAGGCATTCTGGTTTACATGGGACCTAAACATCCTTAAATCTGTAAGATCTGTTCTTATTGAAAAATAAGGGGAGACATAATTTGAAAAAATAAAATTAATGTCCACTTACATTTATATACATTTACAGAAGCAAAGAAAATCCAAACTACTCCTCTGTCTTGCTGAGTGATGTTTCTAATCAAAATTTGAAGAAAAAAAAATTAAAGACATTTGGAAGTACTGTAAACCCTTCAGCTATGAAAGACATGCAGAGAGTGCTGCCAAAGAACAGTCATACTTATTATACTGAACTCTGATGTTTGCTTAATGCAGGATAAAGCTCAGAGGGCTATATAATTGGGATGCATATGGAATTCTGAGCCAAGGGCAAAAATAAATAAGTAAATGAGGAGGAGTAACACGAGAGAATGATAAAAATAAATAAATAAAGAGCAAAAGTGTTCAGAACTACAGGTCCTAAAGAATAAAATAAAATAAATTGCAAGTTACAAACCAAAAAGCTTCCATAGTGCATATAAGAGGAATAGGCATATTATGCCATTTAGGAACTAGAGCAAGAAAAACAGCCGCCGCCTTCTTCTTTTTAGTTTTCACTATTCAAAGTGCAGTCTTAAAGGGAAAATATTTTTGTCTGCTTCAGGTTTGACTGAGGGATTGGAATTTGAGGATCGCAGACTTGAGCAAAAGAAACGATGCCCGCTGGTCCCACCTGGAGAGCCTGCCCCAGCGGTGACCACTGCTCCGCTGAGCTCTGCCCATGCCCCCCACGAGGGACCCCCAGAGAAAGCCCCTGCACGAGGCGGCCAGGAACCGGACAGCAAGTGGGTCTCTTTACACATCCCATTGGCATGACGCTTCCAGACACAGGGAAGGTTTAATCACCGTTTTCTCATCTAAACAAAGGGCCAGAGCTGGCATTCCTGGAAAACTCGGAATTCAGGCTGAAGCCACTGGGCGCTGGGGTGGCTCCGCAGCGATGGGTGGACACGCTCGCCATGGACGAGAAAGGGGCTTGCAGCGGCTAGTGCCCTCCTGCAGCACTGCCTGCCTCACTGCAGAGCACCAGCCTCGTCCCGCGGCAAGTTTAAGCTCAGGTTTCTAAGAACAGGAGCTTCTGTTATTGTCACTGTTTCCTTATTTTAACAGGAATATGTGGCTGTATGGCTAAGCCACAGTAAAACATAGAAATTCTACAAGATTACCCGACAAACAGCAATTCGGAACAAGTACACTGGTGGTGAAATAGAAAATGACCTTTTCACAAAGAAAAAAAACTGCAAAGCAGCTAGCTAGCTTTTGCCCACTGTTTGACTCTCCAGCAAGAGACCAGCAGCTCCCAGTGCACTGAGATGTGCTCTAAAACTCACGCCCCAGCCCTTGTTGCCCTAGTCGCGTTGTCCGGCATTCACTGCCTGAGGGTAAATTGCTAGTAAATACAGACAGACAACCAACAACAGACAACCAACCTCCAACAGTTTCAACACCAGTAAAGGGTTTCCTTCGCCCCAAAATCTAGACAACAGACACCTGCACCTTTGCCTACATGGGAGTTAAACCATAGGTACAACCTTCAGCCTGAGGTGGTTTTTCTTTTAACCTGGCCAGAAGCTGTTGCTCAGATCCCTTTGCACTTGACACTGCAGGGCTATAAATAACACATCCACAACACATCCACGTACTCACGTGCATTTGATTAAAATAAACTCATGTAAAAGGCAGGCCACCTTTGAAATGGAAACAAATGAGTACAGGAAGGCTGAGGATTTAAAAGCCTGAGAATTGCTGAGCTAGTTACTGTCAGGCTGCCATGTCCATCGCTACGCTGGTACACCAGCAATGTTTCTGCATAATCACATAAAAATCAAAGCAGAGGAAAATTATGACTTTTTTTCGGGGGGTTGTGGAATTGAGGGACGGATGGAGAACAACACAGGAATTAAAAATAATAATAAAATATCAAACACACACCCAGGGACAAGCCTAACCACATTAATATAGTCACTTATGACTGACAAAGTGATATGCAAGCTCCTAAAGGACAAGACAAATACAGGTAGCACCGAAGTGGAACAAGACAAACCATCAGCCCCTGCCTTGCTCAGCCCTGGGCAGGCAGCATGGCTCAGCTCATGGCCCTCCTCCCTTTCACGGAACTCAATTTATAGACGATTTCTGAACTACAGATATGAGAAATTGGAAACACTGATATAGACAGAGTCTCCAGGTTTTAGGCAGTACAGCTTGGTTTTAATATTGACCCAGCTGACTGCCAAAGAATCATCTGCAAACAGCAAAGAAGATTAAGATCTGAAGTGTGGTAGCAACTTCATTTCCAAAACCTTCTTCAAAACAGGAAAACTCCCTGTGCAGTTTACCGCACAGCAGAGAGCAGGGAGCAAAAAATATCTGAGTTCTGTGCAAAGAAGGAAAAGCGTAGGCGTGTGAGACTTGCATTGATTTATTACTGGCTTATCAGTAGCTAACATATAAAAACAACTATAAAAGCAACAGCTGTAAAATGACTGCACAAGTATAACAAAAAGGAAAAAAAGTTAAGGAGGAAAAAAAAAAGAAAAAAACACTTGCTTTCTGGTATCCTCTCCCTCACCTAAACACGAATGATGTAAGAAGGATCCCTGCATTCAAGTACAGGTCCTAAAAAAATGAACTGTAAGCTTCCCTGTTTGGGAAACCAAGTTAAAGTTCATCGGAGATACATGTAAAATAAATAACAATGTTTGGAATTGATGCTAATAAGGACATGTTTGTGTCTAAATATTGTATATCCACACCAAGCTATTTATATCACATTTAAAGCTCTAGGCCTAACTATTAATTTTCATACATCACACCAGATTCAATTGCCTATTAAAAGGATCTTCCCTTTTTCTCAGTAGTCAATTATTCATTAACCTCCTAGAAACATTCGTAGAAGGCACAATTTATTTCAGGAAAGAATACGAAATTGTCATTATAAAGACATCTGAATTTAATATTTCTTTATGACAGACATCAGAACAAGCTTCAGAAGAATCGCTTTGGACATTATTTTTGATACTGAAAGAGCCATATGATCACAGCATCTGCAAATCAACATTTTCGGCTAACGAACGTATCTCCAGCAGAAAGAGCGCCTTACATTAAAAACACTCCTGCAGTCCATGAAAAAAGTTATCCTAGATCCAATGCTTCAGTTACGCTTCCACTTAGCAACTGACCACACTATTTCCACTTCAGCAAAACATGCTGAATGTTAAAACAGCCAAATAGACATTTATACCACTGCAAGCATTGCCATGTGTAACAGACAAGGCTTAATTAAATCAAGAGTATAACGTATAGCTAATCACCCTAAGAACATGTTTCTCTTGATTATACCTCGCACCAACAGGTATTTCACAACAAACAGGCATGAAGGTCTCTCTGTTCCAGCCTCTTCCTTCCATGGTTTCACACATAAACCACTAAATGACTATGTGCTGCAGCATATGCTGTCAGTTAATATTTATCCATATTTATGCTACCTAGCTTGTATCACCAAAGGATCGTAACACAACAAGTGCTGTCTCTCAACACAACAACTACTGTCTGTCAAAATATGCAGCAGTCGCATCCCGTTTGCTTAGGGGCTGTCAGCTCCTGGGACAGGGTAGAACAGCTTTGTAAAAATCCACAGCAATGCTTTACTCCAGCTCAAGAAAGCAGCAAATTAAAAAAAAATCCTTGCTCTCAAATAAGATGGGAAATTTACCTAGGTAGGAATGTGGCTTGTAATACTCCTTCACCATTAAGTGAACTGGGTTTCTCCTTCACGTCTTGCCAGAAAGGTGGTGGGCTGGGGGGAAAAGTACTTCGTCTCCTGACTTTTCTGTCTTAAGCATGGTAACTGCAACTAGCCCGTGGATTTTGGAAATGATTTATAATGCTTCAGAAGAAGGGGAAACTACATGTACTTCAGTACCCAGCAAGTATCATACCACAGCTGACATCCATTGCAGTCACTCTCCAAAACCCAGGTTAATTAAAAATATCCAGTCTCCAGCTGATTCACAAGTTGCACCCCACAACAGCTGAAGCAAGTTTTCTAGTTTGGATGGTTAAAAGTTGATAGCAACAAGGAATATTTGAGACATGATTTCATTCTGAATTTGACAGCACTAAAATATCATATTGATTAAAAACATGGCTGAAAATGGCTAACTGCAAAATTCTCTGGAGTGTGATTAACACCTTGCACTCTTTGCTGCTGGGACACCCACACTATTTGATCTCCTTTTCTGGAAAGGGGAGTACATTTCTTCCACTTATGTGAACTCCTCCCCTTATCCAAATTTTTTTGCAAGGAGAACAGAAAATTATTTTGGCATTAAAGGAGTTTTTTGTTCGGTTGTTTGTGGGTTTTGGTTTTTTTTTTTAATAAAAACACACACAAAACTACTGCATGCTTTAGGCAATGAAAAGAGCAGAAGTTGGGGCAGTCTCCAGCAAGGGGGTTGCGGTCCTTCCAGCAAGCACACGTGTTTTAGACCACCTTGCGTACACTGGATCTGACCACGGGTTGCTTGGAAGAAGTCTTGCACACCCATAGTGCAATGAACAGCACCCCTCTAGCATGGCGGTTTGTAGGGCATTTGCACTGATGCCAGCCCACTTAGGGCCCTTATCCCTTCCCAGGTCTTGGGGCTGCTTCAACACTGGGCAGGCGATAGAGGTTATGTGGGGAACAGAGCATGCAGTGGGAGCAGGAGGTGAAACACGGAGAGCAGGGATGGGAAGATGTTGGCAGCAACAGAGGCACCTTCTCCAATTAAAAAGTGCAAAACAAATGCCAGAGATCAGGGCTAAACCTGCCACACCACATAGCACTACCAGTTTCAACAGCAAGCTGTCAAGTTACGCCAGAAAGATTCAAAGCACCAAACTTTCTGTAACATGCAGCATGCGTCTGTCCTGACCAGCATATTCCCTACCACAAAGGAACCATGGATTTGGTGTTGGTTGGCCACGCAGCCCTGGGGAAAGACATTTGTCACCAGAGCACTGCCAGCATGGCAGGGGAGACACTCCTGTGCATGAAACACTGAATTATCTTCAACCCAGTCCTTGGCAGGTCAGCAACCAGAGCACTGGATTTCCAAGCATGTGTGCAAATGTAGATGACATGGGACAGGTAGGTCTGGTTTTTATAACACTTTAAGATAACTAATGATGTCTGCAAGTGTTAGAGGAGATTTTTAGATGAAGCATTTAAATAAAAAACCATACACAAGATCATGGGAGAGTCTTATATTACAGTACCAGTATTTTCCACACAAATTATTGCTCAAATTAAAATTGATGCCTATAATAAGGCATATACTGAAGCATATGAAGACCCAAAGCCCAAGACCTAATGCACTTTATATAGAATTAGAAAAAGCAAAGCTGTGTCTAAAAAAGTAAGTTCTCTGTGACTGCAGTGCATTCCCCACAACAACCTTGCTGTTGTTACAAAGTGCTGTACAAGCTCCAAATGCGTATGCCTGTGCTGGAGCAAACATAACACCCTGGGACACCAAGGGGCTTAACATCTTTGGAATGAAACAAGGAGAGGCAATAGAGAAATAATTCCTTAGTACATTTACAATGCTGGCAAACAAAGCAGACTTCTGTATCTTATATTAGAAAACAAATGCATACCAATCTGTGGTATTACATACTTAGTACTGTGGGCCAAATATACTCCTAATCCAAAGGCATAGATCTGAGGCTTAATAAATAATCCCCCAAATGAGCAGCCCGACCTCCCCTCCTTTCCTCTTCCCATTTTCTTCAGCATTAGCTGTTATGTGAACATTATGTTGAAATGCTTCAGTGGCTGCCATCAGAGGCCTCTGAGAGAGACCACAGAGTCTCCTTTGCATTGGGATAGCTCTTTCAAAGAGTAAGATCTTCCGCTCTTAAGTCTCATAAGCACACCCAGGCAAGTGACTAAAGAAGTGAGAGTTTGGAGAGGAATAATTTCTTCCTCGGGAACCAGACAGAGGATGACTTCTGCATGGGAAATCAAGGAACACACCTGCTAGGTTAACGGTTGGACTCCATGATCTTAAAGGTCTTTTCCAACCTAAATGATGCTATTATTCTATGAAGGAATTAAGACATTTCCCTTCCTAAGGGGCACCCTCGGAGACACTACCCCAAATACACGATTTGCCTCTTTCATTGGTGCAGTCCTGCTTATTTCCAAAACCAGGTGCTGTACCAGGTCTCTGCACCCAGCTGAGCCACCTTCATTCAGAGATCACAGCCTTCCCCTTCCAAAGGTGCAGCATCCCAAGCAGTCTGGCACCCAGCTCCTTCCCACGGCCAAACCCCATCTACCCCAGACATTTCTTGCTTCTGTTACATTTAAGTGGGGTGGAGCTCCACACAGACTTACCTACCACCCTTTGTGCTATTTTTATAGCTATGGCTAAGCTGTTTCCAGAACCTGAGAACACTTGGGTCTCCACTGCATCTGCAAGGTAGACCTACGCTCTGATGATAAAGCTGTTTTTAAATGATGGCTAAAGCCTGCTAAAATCTTAAAGTGCATTTAGGTAAGCTGGTGGTGCTATGGTGACCTTTGACTTTGCAATTTCATTCAGACATCAAAAAAAAAAAATCAAGGAACTGTTAAAGAAGAAATGGTAACAACTTAAGACTGAGACCACTTGGGTTCCCGCCCCACCCCGAGAAATTAAACTCATTAAAAAAAATTAAGAAAAAAATAATCATATCCTTTCTTCCTAAACCACTGTTTCTCCTTCCCCCACTGGGCACACACCCACCCACACAGATACCCACTGATCTTTCTTGTTCCCAAACTCCTGACAGAGGAATTGTGCCAGTCTCCCTGCAAACACCACTCAAATACAGAGTCTTCCCCGACAGGAGAATTACCGCACACCACAGGAGTCAGATAGGGAACAAAGATAAATTTAGAAAGTCAAATGCATTAAAAGATGCTTTTGTTGTTGCTTGCCCTCACCCCTGAGCAACCCAGGTATTCCCAAGAGGGGGTGAGAGATGCTCCTTCTTACACAGCCAGCTTCAGTTCTAGCCTGCTGACAGGTTAAGTGCCTTGCAGAGATACCAGATAGCCCAAGAAAACCTCACCTTTTGGACATACCCCGTGCTACTTAGTTTTTATCTCCAAGGCACTGCAGTACATAGGACTAGCCTTCCTTTCTAGAAAACCTATTCAGGTGTGTTGCTTCTCATCTGGGGATAGCTCAGGTATGACAGTTACCCATTTTTTTTTATTTTAAGAAAAGGTTAACAGCAAAAACAAGAGTTGCTAGGGTGGGTGGTGGTTTAGGGAGTGAGGAGGAACTCTTCAAATCCAAATCGCACTTCCCTGCACTTCTACAGCTGAAATTTAAATCAGACCTATTTGAATCTTGTAATCAAATCTTTTTAATTCTACAATATGTTTACTGTAAATTAAATTAATTCTAAGAAAATTAAAACTAAATTAATTCAAAACAGTGTTCAAGCAAACAATGATTTGTTGTCAAAGCTTTGAAGACAGTCAGACACTGAGCATGCAGAAACCACTGACCAACTGTTGTGGTTTAACCCCAGCCAGCAACTAAGCACCATGCAGCCACTCGCTCACTTCCCACCTCTGCCCCCCCAGTGGGATGGGGGAGAGAATGGGAGGGGGGCAGAAGTAAAACTCGTGGGTTGAAATAAGAACAGTTTAATAGGACAGAAAGGAAGAAAATAATAATGAGAACAACAACAATAAAATGACAATAATAACAACAACAAAAGGATTAGAATATACAAAACAAGCGATGCACAATGCAATTGCTCACCACTCGCTGACCGATGCACAGTTAGTTCCTGAGCGGCGATCCCCCCCAGCCCAACTCCCCCCAGTTTATATACTGGGCATGACATCCCATGGTATGGAATACCCCTTTGGCCAGTTTGTCTCAGCTGTCCTGGCTGTGTCCCCTCCCAACTTCTTGTGCCCCTGCAGCCTTCTCGCTAGCTGGACATGAGAAGCTGAAAAATCCTTGACTTGGTCTAAACACTACTTAGCAACAACAGAAAACATCAATGTCTTATCAGCATTCTTCTCATACTGAATCCAAAACATAGCACTATAACAGCTACTAGAAAGAAAATTAACTCTATCCCAGCTGAAACCAGGACACCAATGGTCTGAAACAAGAGTTTGCAGAAGGTCTAACTCAGCTTTTGACAACGACATTTTTCCTCAAATGGGAAAAAGAAATATTGTAAATTTAAGTTTGCTTAAATTAAACTATTATTATGGGCTTTGAAGTCATCACTGAAAGCAAGCTATGGGAATGGGGAAGTTTCAGGATGCGGAAAGCTTATTCTTCTCTTCCCTCCGGTATCCACTATGTTATCTACTGTAATATCTAAAATCTTGAAGGACGTGGTGACCAGGAAAAAAAAAGGCACAATGCTTCCTTTGTTTAATGACATTGGGTAGCTTTAAAGAGCAAAACCATATTTTGGTAAACTTTTTTTTTGCTCAAACTGAAGAGCATTTGAACAAGCTTTTATTTCACTAATAATTAGTCTTTAAACAATGTTGGTGCTTCTTAATTCCATTTTCCATCCAAGTGCAGCTTGGCACAAACCACAAGGAAAAAAGAACTATTAATCAGGGATCTGAGCAAGTGTACACTGAGCCCTATAACTGCTTCAGTGAGTATGTATACACATACAGCCTGCAACCACCCAGTTCTCCAGGAATAGTGCCAAAAGAATACGAAAACTATATTTAATTACAAGTCAACACATTTGAATTACTACCAGCCAGTGATCATCTACTTCCCTTTTGAAAAGCATCTTAAATAATTAAGTTCTGACTTTAAGGTAGGGTTTCAGCCTTGCTGTCTGAAGGCAAGAATATAAAATCTGTAGCCAAATCCTTTATGTCCTCCATACCAAATATCCTGTGTACTTTAAGATGTGATCCAAAATTGGGATCTGGAGTCAGCAGCAGGAACCACCTTGTGCACTGACTAGCAGATCCACTGCAATTTTGCGTATTACATGAAGCACCCACCAACTACTTCTTGTCCTTCTGGCTGACAGACAGAATGTTCAAGGCTTTTGCATGTTAAAACGGCTCTGTCTGTCCTTCCATTACAGATACAGGAAGGTTTTCTGCTCAAAGATGTTGATGGTTGTCACCAGCCATGTTAAAAAAAACATCAAGAGAGGCTTTAGACCTCGCTTCATTCAGCCAAAGCATCAAAACCGCAGTCAGGTACGCGGAAACAGTCACAGTTCTCTTACAGTAGCCAGCGAAGTCCAATGCTGGACAGGACTTGGACAATACTGTCCAAGGCAGGACAGCAATACCTGACCTGCACGGTTACAGTGGCAGATGGACAAGAATTGATCAAGGTCTGCTGAGAGGCAGGGAAAAAAAAGAAAAAAAAGTCTTCATACGTTCTTGTGCATGCAAAGGAGCAAAGGAGACTTGTCAGAGTGAAACTGAACTGAATAAACCTATCAACCCCCATGGTTGCAGAGCGCCTCTGATCCCACAAAAGCCATCTTAAATCCAGATTTACTGATTCATAAAGCCACAACCTTAATATTCTGGCACACTGTAACCATATTTTGCTGATGACATTTTTGTTGAGGCAAAGAGCTGTGTGGCTATGGGGCGGTGGGAGGAGGCCAGACCACTGCTATACTTTCCCAAATTTTCTAACACTAGAAAAGCTCTTCCTCATTTAATTTGTGAGGGGTGGGGGGCTGTTTATTTTACTGCTTTGATACTTAATGTTTGGAGATATAAGACAATGTTCAGAAACAATAACTCTGTATGAAGCTCTTAACCTGGATTAAAGAAAAAAAAAAGAAATAGGCTCTTCCATCTCAGAAGCAAAAATTGACAGCACACAACTAAAATCACACAAAACCAAGCCAATAGGTAAAATGCATTTATAGAGCAAATGATACTTTTGTCAGGGAGATTAGACAAATGTATTTCAATTCACTTAAATTTAAATTTACTTGCGTGTGGGTTCACTACAGTT
The DNA here is from genome assembly GCF_000737465.1 of Haliaeetus leucocephalus. Taxonomy (NCBI): domain Eukaryota; kingdom Metazoa; phylum Chordata; class Aves; order Accipitriformes; family Accipitridae; genus Haliaeetus; species Haliaeetus leucocephalus. Next base: position 8,293,179 of record NW_010972809.1, on the reverse strand, counting down.
CCTCTCTTTAAATATATCCCTAAGCAGATTCATTCCATTTCCCAACACAGAGTCTTATTGCCAGGCATGTAAATTCAGCTCAGTTTGATGATCATGACACATTCTTCTCAACCTCGTGTTTAAGGGGAAGTCCAAAGATAAGAAATTGCATACATCACAAACAGCCTCTTTCTAGCCTATTCCAAAGAACAAACAAAAAAGAACCAATATGTTTGCATTCAAGTGGGTTTGGTTTAACCTTCTGAGAAGTGACAGTTTCAGACAAATGAATAAGCCAAATGCACATGGGTAAAAATCTGAAATTCAGAGATTTCTACAAACTATCCAGTTTCCTTTCCAGAGGGAGAGATATCCCAGTAGAGTTGTCAGAAATCTTAAGAACAGCAATGGAAAGTTTTCCTTGTTTTGCTAGTCTGTGCATCACACTTAACTAAAAAACTCTTCCTCTAACTGCAAATACATCTTGGTCTGAATCAACAAACCAGAAAAGCAATAGCCCAAACTTCCCTGGGGGCCACTGGTCTGGACTTCTCCAGTACAGTCCAACATAATGTTTTTGTGCACACATGAAGTCCATCACTCTTTTCCAGTTGTTTCTGTTCCAAATAACTTCAGAGAACTGAAACAAGTTCAAGAAATCCTGGTCCTCCCACACAAGGTCCTTCTGTGATCAAATGTTCCCTGTTAGTGACTGGATGGAAGATGTTTTTCTCTGTCTCCCCATCCCTCCTCTCTGCCTGCCTCTCCTTACCCCTCAGACAGCTGGAAGCATGTCCTTCTCTACCATCTATTACAAACATGTATATAGATTTTAGATGAGCAAACTTGAGCTCGCTCAGAGCTCAGTTGGGAGGGATTCCGTGGGAAGTCTCCACAGAGGATAAAGGAGCTAGCAAGTGCTCGGAGTTTTTCAAGACATTCTCCTGGAAGCTCAAAAACAGTTCAACCCCTTTAAAGGTAAGGGAAATAGGCAGAGTAAGAGACCCTCTTGGCTTAACTGTGATCTTCTGAGTCTGCTCAAAACCAAAAAAGAAGCGTACCAGAGATGGAAAAGTGGACGAGTACCCATTGAGAACTACAAAAGCATTGCCAGGGTGTGCAGAGATGCAGTTAAAAAAGCAAAAACTGAGCTCGAATTGAAATTGGCCAGAGGTGTCAAAAACTACACAAAAGGGCTCTTCAGGTATGTAAACAACAAGCAGAAAGAGAAGGAAAATACTGGCTTGCTGTTACACAGAAGAGATGAATTGGTCACCAACAATGCTGAAAAGGCAGAGGTTCTCAGCGCTTTCTCCACCTCTGTCTTCACCAGCACTGTTGGGCCCCAGGACTTGGGAACAAAAATCCAGGTTGATGCAAACACAGACCCACTGTCAGCAAAGGAAGAGTTGGTATGGGAACTATTACAGGAGCTTGACCCCTACAAATTGATGGGCCCTGACATTATCCACCCGAGGGTGTTAAGAAAGCTGGCTGACGTTGCAAGGCTGCTCTCGTAATATTTGAGAAGTCATGGAGATTGGGGGACGTCCCAGAAGACTGGAAGAAGGCTAATGTCATCCCCATCTACAAAAGGGCTTAAAGGAGGATCCAGGAAATTATAAGCCCATCCATCTTACTTCAGTCCCTGGGAAAGTTATGGAATGACTCCTCCTGGGGACTATCACAAGTCAAATGAAGCACATGAGTGGGAAAAGCCAGCATGGATTCACCAAGGGCAAATTGTGCTTGACAAACCTGATCATGTTCTCTGACAAAGTAACCTGCTCGGTTGATGTGGGGCGAGTGGTGGACATTGCCTACCTGGATTTCTCCAAGGCTTTCGATAAGGTTTCCCACAGTCTCCTCCTACAGAAACGGATGTGTTACGGTCTAGACAAATGGTCTGCGCGGTGGGTGGGGAACTGGCTGACAGGCAGCACCCAAGGGTGGTGGTAAATAGCTCCTTGTCAAACTGGCAACCTGTCAGTGGGGTCCCCCATGGATCGATATTGGGCCCAATGCTGTTTAATATCTTCATAAGTGATCTGGATGATGGGATCAAGTGTACCCTGATGAAGTTTGCTGATGATACCAAACTGAGCAGGGGAGTGCACACTTCGGAAGGGAGAGCCACCCTGCAGGAAGACCTGGATAGGCTGGAAGAGTGGGCTAACAAGAACCTTATGAAGTTCAACAAGGACAAGCATAAGGTCTTGCACCTGGGAAAACATCATGAAGGAACGCAGCACAGGCTGGGATCTACCCAGCTGGGAAGGAGCTCTATGGAAAGGGCTCTGGGCGTCCTGGTGGACAACAAGTTCAATACGAGTGAACAGTGTGCTGCTGTGGCAAAGCAAGCCAACAGGCTGCTGGGTTGCATCAACAAGGGCTTCACCAGCAGAGATAAAGAAGTCATTATCCCACTCTACTCAGCACTTGTCAGGCCACACCTGGCCCCATACTGTGTGCAGTTTTGGTCCCCGCTATGCAAAAGAGGTGTGGACAGGCTGGAGACGGTCCACGGAAGGGCCACAAAGATGATCAAAGGACTGGGAAACCTCCCATACGAGGAAAGGCTGAGAGAACTGGGTTTGTTCAGGCTTGAGAAAAGAAGACTTAAGGGAGACCTTATCGCCATGTTCCAGTATTTAAAGGGTGGCTACAAAGAAGATGGAGACTCCCTTTTTTCAAGGAATCACATTGAAAAGATGAGGGGTAACGGGTACAAGTTACTCCTCAGAAGATTCTGATTGGACACAAGAGAAAAATTTTTCACAATGAAAACAATCAGCTATCGGAATAATTTCACCAGGGAAGTGGTGGATTCCCCAACATTGGACACTTCTAAGATTCAGCTGGACAGGGTGCTGGGCCATCTTGTCTACACGGTGCTTTTGCCAAGAAAGGTTGGACTAGATGATCCTTGAGGTCCCTTCCAACCTGGTATTCTATGATTCTATGATATATTACACATCAGTTTGAAGGCACTACAAAGACTTTGTCTACAAAATGCAGAGACTTTTGATCTACAGAAACGCCTGTGTGAGAAGCAGCAGTCTCCACTCCAGACACTGCTGTACCAACAGCAATCTCTGAAACTGCTTTACCAAACAGTATTTTGACTTTTCTTCACAAGATCACACTCAGCCCCTTAGCAGTAAGACAGAAAAAAGATGCAGCCTTGCTTTCGCACAGGTCAACACCTATAGCTCCCAAAGCAGCCTAACGAAGAGAGGCTTTAAGCATGTTTTAAGTGGTAGATGAGAAGCCAATGACAATGCGTAGGTGTAAAGACCATGGCACCATTTGCTGGTGTGGTGCCTCAGAAAAACTGTAGAGATAAAGGCATCATCCTGACGTTTCTCTGGCACGAGCACAGTATCTAAAGGGGGCCCAAAAATGGGACTGGGCTCCAAGATCTGATGTGACCATACCACCTTCTCCATCTCAGCTCTTCTTTTCAAGAGCAGAAAGCAGAGGACTCTCCTATGTTTGAGAGGAGTTATGTATGAAGTAAAAAGTACCTAACTCACAGGACACCCTCATTCCTTCAGGAAAGAGCCCACTGAGAGACTGAGGTTTGGGAACAACATGATGGGCAATGGCCTTTGCTCGGAGGATTGGTGATGTCCCGCTGTGACTGCTGTGCCCCCCCCGGCTGAACTCTGCTGCCACGCTGGGATGTATTTTATCAACAGGCACCAACCACCCCCTGGCCAGCAGGTTACCTCCACCTGCATCAGTGACCAAATCTCATTAGACCTCAAATGAGGCAAGCGCCCCGAGGCCTGCCCAGCATGGGTTTCAGCAGAGCCTCCTGTGAACCAAGTCAGAACAACCACCAGTCTCAGAGCTTCACACCTATTTATTTAACCTACAAGGAGAGGCTACTTTCTTTCAACCTCCAGGCCGAGCTACTCCTCCTTTTATTCAGCTGCCTTTAGTGGACCCCTCCACTCCAGGAGCAGAAAATATTTCACATCACAGCTGTTTATCCAGGAAGCTTCGAGATGCACAAGCATTTCCTAGCCCTGTCAGCCATATAATGAGGCTTGAAAGTTAGAGTTTAGTTTGCAGAGTCATTAGATCAGTCATTACCACGGCTGCACACAGGCATGTACAGGGTTTTAAGTGAAACCTCTGTGGCCACCTACACAGGAGGCGGCTGTGGGCTGAGGTCTTGTTTACAGGAGCACCCGATGTTATAAACATGTGGAAACTTGGCAATGGCTAGCAAAGCTTAAATGCCATAGGAGCTTTTACCTATTTTACTAGCTACTCTTACAACCCGTGCAAACGCCTCCTCCTGCCCTTCAGCTGAAGCTGAGCACTCTCTGAAGGTGCCGAATGCCAAGCGTGTTGGAGCTGCTGGGATGGTACTGCTCTGAAACACCACACGCAGCTGCTCTAACGTGCCTTGCCCTGCAGGTCTGCTGACCTCTCTGATTCCAGACACACCTCCTCTTTGATTCCTCCTTCTGAATACCCAAATTTCAAGCCTGCTAAGAACTGGCTTCAGAGAGAAGGCCGAGGTAACGACAAGGAGCTGCATGCCAAGTTTGTGGTCTGTTGCTGGCAGAGAGCCTTGCAAACAAAGGAGACCGAACCAAATCCCCAGAAGAGTTCCACGATTCACCACGGCGCAAACAGTACTTGAGACACCTCACGTTGCCTTGTCCATAAGATCAGCCTCCACTGTAAGTCAGGAGTTAGAGGAAGGCAGGCATCTTCTCCATCCCAACGGTGCCGGTCCTCAAGTCCTACTCCTCTCTGGATGGCTCCTGCCAGAGCGAACAGGCTGCCCATAAGCAGAGCCACTAATGAAGCCTGAACCATGCCAGGTCCTTTCTCCACCTTGAGGAGCACCTTGAGAATTTTGGCTTGCTTTTGTGTGACTGAAACTGGTTAACAGGCTCAAAAGTGATGGGGGCTGAGGGAGAAGGAGAAAGGACTGGGGCAAGCAGGAGGATACACAGTGACTGAATGAACTACATTAATTGATTTTCTTAGGAAAACAAGCTTAAAAAAAAAAAATCAGTTACATGGAATGACAAGCATCTTTGCCCAGAGACACAGAAAATTTAAGGCAAAGTTGGGAAATTCAGAGTACTGTTTCTGACTGTGGCCTGTGCTAGAACCATGTGGCAAGACTTTATCTGGGATACCTTCCCCACAAGACAAGTCTCCACCTGACACAGCCACAGGAGACAAGCTACAGAGCTGCTTTTAAACTACAAAGCCAGAGAAAGGATACTCCTAAAGGAAATGCTTGTTGCTTTTGTGGGAGCTGTCACACCTTTAAGACTAAGTGCTCTGGCCTTCTTGGCACACCAAGAAGACCTGCCAGCATGTTTAAAACGGCTTGGTTCTGATTAACACTAATTTACACTGTCACCGATTTGAGTAAGCCACGAAACTTGCCTGAAAGAACAACATCCAAAAAGTTCAGTTTAGATCTGCACTCCCAAAATTAGCTACCAACCCATTAAAAACAGCCATAATTTAGCCTTGGTGCAGCAAGGGTGGACCTTCTCCTTCTGATGTCCACCCAGTCCTAACAATTACTATAAGCTGCTCATGACTCTTTCCTCACATTGCCAAGATAGCTACTTGTTTTCTAGTGTCAGATTTGGTCTTGGGAGTATAGAATCAGTTAATATAAGAAATGTATAGAAAGCTGCAATAACTCAAAAAGAAAATTATTCTTCCTTCAGATCAAGTTGGTTTGATATTCCAGGAAAAAAATCTGCAGTTAGTATGTACGATATGAGATAACAAGTACTACAGAGAAGGGAGAATGTGTTGGCAGCACAGAGCATGAAATGACATGGGCAATTTGGCTGCCAGCAGGAAAGATTGTTTGGATTTAAAAAAAAGTGTTAAATGCTTGCCTGTGCCAGGAAAGCTTGACCCCTGCTTTTGAGAAGGATATATAAATTGGTTCAACAATTTAACAAAGTTTCAATTATGCGGTACTTAGTGCCTGGAAAAAAATAGAAAACTTTATACTTACTACTTACAAACTCTGCTGAATTCCTGCAAGCATATTTGCTCAACACTCTTAGTACTGCAAACACAACACTTGGAAGAATTTTTTTCCCTCCACTTCTGCAGGGTTTGTTTAATACTGTCACAGACGATCACTTCAATCTGGCACAGGGCAAAATGAAAGGTAATCAAAATATTCTCCCCATTCTTTCTGAAGGCTTAGTGGTACAGATTAACTAACAAACTGAATTTCATTTCAGCACCTGAGAAAAAGCTTAAACACCTTAAAATAACACCCTGAAGAAGGAGTGCTCTTTGCAACAACAGTTTTGTGTGATGATGCCCAGAAGAGTACAGAGAATGTATGGCACATGGCAAATCCAGTCCGATACCTGTATTTCTGCATCAATCTTGTCAGTCCTTCTATTTATACAAGTGGCTATAAGCATTTACCTTGAAGAAATATGAGTGCTGCCTTCATAAATAATGAACACTTCAGTTGGAGACAGAGCCCAACTAGGGGATCAAAATTAAAAACAAGTAAAACAGAAGAAAAAAAAACCCCAGTGAACTAACATGCTTTGTCAAGTTGGCAGCCAAGCAAGCTGTCTTCCTTGCACTCCCCCTGCTACTGTCAATCACCTGATTTCACTGCAGTTGCTTTTACTTCACATATTGCAGTATGTCACCCCACTGCTCAGAGGTACATGATGATTACTAATAAAAGAGGCATGGAAAATTAAGTTAAAGAAAAGGGGCTCGGGATGAAGTGGCTTGTGTAACTCGGTATGCAAGACAGATTTTCACAATGCCAACTATATGGCAATAAACACAGACATAAATATATCCCAGCTACAAGCAAAAACCCCACAAACCCATAGCCAACCCACACGGAGTGGTTTGTTTGGGAAGATTTTGGTGGGGGTTTTTTGTTGTTTTGGGGGCTTTTTAAACATTATTTTTACAGGGTTTTTTCCTTCTCATTTGCAGTCAAATAGACATGAGGATCACTGTTTGCTGATGCCCCTTAGTCATGATTCAGACCTGCTTGTTCTCCCCACACATAAAAAATTCCCAGCAGGCTGGGAATCTCACCCAGAGCATGATGCAATTGCAGCTTTTGTGCACCTCAGCTCTATATGAAGCAATCTGTCAATTTGCATCCAGTTACTTCAGATGGCTCACACACTTGCCAAAGTGCACTTGCCAAAGAGTGCACAAGGTGCTGGGAGCACGGGAGTTCATTACCTGTATCAGTTTAGACCACTGCTCACAGGCCAGCATGTGAACTGTAGCATAATAACACTGTAAATTTTAAAATTAAAAGAATAGAAACTCTTCATTGTTCCCACAGTCAACCTGCTAGCATCAACTTGGGCTACACCTTGGACTGAGGGAAGGAAAAAAAAAAACCCAAACAAACAAACAAACAAAAAACCCCAACCAAACCAAACCAAACCCGCTTCATTTTCTCAATGGCAGTCAGTAAGAAAAGAATATAGTTTAAGGAAACGCTTCAGGTTTGAGATGACACTGCCCTCAGAAGCCCTTCCCAGTTTTAATGAAGGGGCAGTGGAAAAACCCTAAAGAACAGATAAAAAATTAAGCAAAACTACAATAGTTTGGTCAACACCCCACTGATTCTCTCCTTTTAAAAAACCTGAACGATGCTGCAATCAAGAACATCGTCCTCTTACAACAAGAAGAGGACATAAACAATTTTGATCCTTACAGAAAGCACACCTCTTCGGAATCGTTGTGCCACAGCCCTACACGCACAGAGGGCGCTGGGCCTGCTGGATGCAGCTATTAGTGCTGAGGATTCAGACACTTCTCTCTCATCCATTCCTTTGGGCCACATGAACAGTAATGAACCCCTGCGCAGAGCTAAAAGTGACATAAAACCAGAGCCTTGCCAAATTAGCTGGAACGCTAAGAGCAAGAAGCCTAAAATACTTCAGACAAGAAAGTGCCTGAACTCAGCAGATGGTGACAAGAGCTAAACGTTGCTCCTACAATTTGAAAGACTACAAGCAATGGACCAGGGTAGATCGACCATCGACAGCATTGTCCCAGGACACAAGACTACTTGAAAATGCAGAGGGAGCAGAAAGACGTCTAAACAACACAAACAGAAGGTCATCCAATGAAAAACTGAGCATTCCAGAGGTGCAGCAACAGATGATGACAATGACAACTATTTAGTTCTTTACAGAGTCAGGAACATATTTAGGACTAAATTTTTTCCCAGGTGAAGTAGGTAGAGACAACTCCACCCCTAATCATTTCCAGGAGAGAAATATGTGCTTATTTTCCCAATTTCACATGAGGTCTCTGCAATGTCTCCCAGGCTATAATAATGAGAAAGACCTATGGCTTCCACTGTAGACCCTGTATGATAGTCTTCCTTTTTGCAGAAAGCCATTCACATTTTATTTGCATACCTAACTACATGCCCCTCTTCTCCATCCTCCACTGGTATTTCTCAGCTTGAGAATCAGACTCTCTTGCAGTGTGGAAACAAAGATACTGACGAGAAGCACAACTAAATATAAATGAATTCATAAAAAATGAAGGAAGCCTAAAATACTATCACAACCTGAAGGTTTGAAATAAAAGTTCCTTATCCCTGAATCAGCACATTTTGCAGCTTTCTGTATAGCTTTCTTTTCCTATTATTACTTCAGATGAGCTCTGCACCACATGAGATATCAGCACTAAGAGCACACAGAAAAACTTCTCAGGAAGAGACTTCTCCTGCAGCTCCCCCAACCTTCCTGAGTATAGCTAATAGAAAAGCATGTCCAAATTTTTCAGGTTTTCATTTAAGACTGAAATTGATTTTCATTCTTCAAAAATTCTCTTTTTTTTAAGTTGCTGTTAAAGACTTCTTGAACATTATTTAAAAACAGATCAAGCAACTTCTAAATTTAGTTTTTGCTCAGATCTTCCAAAAATACTCACATATGTTTTTCTATTCATGCCTCTGTCACAGTTATTTGGAAAATAATTAGCAGTATCTTCTTTGTTGTGGATGTCTAGGAGATATATATACATACAAAATGGCAGAAGTTTCCTGGGTCATTTCTAGTTCATTCCATTTCTGGCTCCACAAATCCCCACCCACACAATGATTATTATTAATTAATATATAAGGGAGAGGGAAAGGGGGGGGGAAGGGGCGAGACAGAGGCACAGAAAAGCATCATCATTCCAAGAAATGCTTAAGTCCTCTTACAACCTAACCAACTTCAAGCATATTAACTACTATCCTGAAGCAGACAGACTTCTATTCAAGCTCTAGCACTTCTCAGCATTAAATCACACTGCTGTAACATCTGACCTTGTCATCAAGGTTAAGGCAAGACCTTCAAGTTCATTAAGATAAAGACATTGCCTGAAGCACTACTAGTGACAAACAGAGAAAACGGACTTAACAGCATCAAAAAACCCCAAACTTGCAAGACCTGGTTCTCCAACCCAGCCTTTCCACAGAAAGCATTAAGAAAGACCAAAAGAAAGAGGAAAGAAGCCTCTTCATCACTCACCTACTCTAAGGCTCTCAATACAGCATTCATCTTTGCTCTGAAACGCAGAGAGGATGTATGCAATTGATCGTGCTTTAGCAAGAGAAGCAAGACTCCCACCTCTTTTAAAACAGAGTCAGAAAATAGACTGTTAAACCTGTTAAACCTGAGATGGTTTAAAAAAAAAAAAAGAGGAGGAAGCCGTCAATTTTTAAAATACTCATGGAGACAGATTCAAGTATACACGTACTCAGCAGCTGAAAACAGACCTGATGCAAGAAGGGGATGCAGAGGAGGCTGACATCTCAATAAAGCTAGCTTTAAGCATTTACAGGTCAAACAGCGAGGAGAAAAACAAATGAGAAAACCCAGGGGAGTTACAAGACAACAGGAGCAAAGGGGTTCCAATTGCTGTTACTTATTCACCAGATTTACTGCACTCCATTAACTGGCACCGCTGTTACCTACTGCTAATACAGACTAAAACCTGTTTTATTTAGGCTACTGAAAAATAAGCACTAAGATGACAAAAGCCTGGCATCATCCTTGTGCAGAAGGTGTCAACACAGACTCAGGCAGCTGACAGCACTGAGCTAATTGGGATTCCATGGTCTCTCCCCAAGACCCTGCCTGTATTTTAGCTCATTACAGCCAGCAGCAGGGTGTGCTTGGTTTATGTCTTTGCATACTCTTCTTTGAATATATTGATGAATAATTTAGTTCAGATGATAAAACCTTTTGTGTACTTCAGGCATTTTCTCCTCAAGACTGTCAATGTGGTCCCAAAGTATTGAACTGGAAGGCACTTAAGGGGGCTGTTGACCGCTCCTCCCTCCTCTCCTCATATTTTGCCCATTTCGTAAAAAGTAGACTTCAGAACACAGGTCATCCCATGACCTACAGCAAGATGCATTACCCAAAGAAAACTCCAAAGACACACCGTACCACATTGGTTTGAGTCACGGTCGAGCTGAAAAACAAGGGAAAGGCAAAGTGCTTTTGCCTCACTAAAAAGCACACTCGCCTTATCCGGCTTCCCGAACGCCCTGCATGCGTCGGGAAGTTTGCCTAAGGCACACGCAGGAAGGCTGAGGAGGTTCACGAGAGGCTCAGCTCCGCTGCGAGCAGGGCGGCAGATCTGCTGGGATCAGCCCTGCACCGGCACGAGCTGCCAAAGCTGAAAGAGGCAGCAGGACCTCGCTGCCGGTTTCGTCTCGCCACCACATCGCAGCAGCTCCCAGCTGTCCAGACAGGTCCTGTCGCGGGTACGGCTGCCTTCCCAGAAGCCTTACACAGCATCGTTTCCGCTGGATCTGCTTATGGGTGATCCCTGCGTATCTGTTGCTGGCACCTGGCTCTTTCTCTTGGCTCTGGCACCCCGTCCCAGCAGGACACGTTACCTTGCAGATGACAGTACAGGCTGTCGTTAGATTTAGCAGCAAACGAGCCGATTCCTTGCAGGCGCAGAAGCAAATCCTCTCCTGCAATGCACAGGAGAGATTCCACCCAAGTTCGTATGGCCTGGACAGATAAGGTGCTTCAAGGGCGTTTTCTTATTTAAAAAAGAAGGCACTATTGCAGCATACACTTGGTGTAATAAACACCCTTCCTCCCCCAATACTGAGAGAAACTCAGATTTCTCCCAGAACTGCATGGAAGAGAATCTCATGAATATATACTTTGCCATCTCTGGTAGTCAAAAAAATTCCTTCTCTGCTTTATTCGTCAGCCTGACCACGAGGAAGCTCTGCACCATGACTGCTGAAGTCCTTCACACGCAGCACGCACATTCCCTGCAACATGAAAACTGTGCCATGCTTCCAAGTAGCATCACAGGTTGTTTACAGAGACAAGCCGACTAAAGATATTTTTATCCTCATCTCCCAAGACCAATTTATAATTAGTACAGCCTTTGAACAAGATGCACTTGCAGCATAGCATCAACATGCTGACGCAAAATAGGGCTTCTTGTCGTGCCAGCGGCCTCCCCAGGACAGTTCTTCTCAATGACTTTTGGCGTAACGGAGTGCCGGGCCATAGAATAACACAGACACGGGCTGCCTGCGGGGCACAGTGCGGACTGGGAGCTGTGCAGTGAAGGAAAGGACGTTCCAGGTGGAGCTGAGAAGTCCCCCAAAAGAGGTGTTCCTTCTCCAAGTGGACAATGCAGCCACCACTGCTGCTCTCTCCAGCCTCTGTATCACTGGCCTGACGTTGAAAATGTTTCTTACCTTTCACAGATATCTTAAGGCTCGCTTCGCTGCCACGTGAACATACAGCAGTTGCTCCGCAGAAACACTTCCATAGCAGTGTGTTTCCATGCAGTTCACATTACAGCATCCCTCCTGTATCCCCAAAGCTTCCCTACAGCTCTGCTGCTCAGCTCAGGGGGTGCTGGCCACACAGCTCCCACCTGAAGCGTCCCCAAGTGCAGAGTCTCAAATATAGGCAGCTGCCGTAATGCTTTTCACAGCGTACAGACAGAGCACTCCAGCTACAACAAAGGCTCTTTTGTGCTACTGCATGGCCGGAAAGGGGGTGAAAAGAGTATGCCATGGGATATGGCTGCCAGGAAGCTAGGGAGAGGCATGAGGGGGTAGGAAAGCAAAGAAATGGAGCCAGAAGAGGGAGAGCAACAGGAAACCTGGATTCAGCTGCCTCCTCCTCCCCCCAGCTTGGTTAGAGTAAAATACACAGGCACCCACAATGCACAGCATTTTCCTTGCCTTGTCCGTGTTTCTGAACAGGAGAGCCGAAGAGCTGGAACAGAGCAAGGGGAGCCGCCGGGGTCCCACCTGCTCTGAGGTGCTCCGTCCGTGAAGTCCCCCGCTCCTCCGGGGCAGGGAAGAGGCAGGCACCACCCGAAAGGCATCGTCCCTTCCCGTCCTTGTCTGGAGGGCAAGGGAAGCCAAAATCAGGTGAACCATTCAAGCCTCATTTGTGGGATAATGCAATTATAACCCTCCATTTGCCCAGAACCGTCGGTTGTCAAGGCAGGCAAGGCAACAATTTACCAAACCACACAGAAGTCACAGAAGCAGAAGCAGGGAGTAAAGTCCGTAGACTGCAGCGACATCCACCCTGAATTCTTCTCTTCTTAAAAAAGAAAGTCTGTGGGCTTAAATGTGAGCAGCAGTATTTATGACAATCTAAGTAACCCTCCTAAACATAATTAGCAGTCTCATTTTATTCAATTATGAGGTCACCAAGACTCCTTTCCATACTCTGCCAGCTTTTGCTATGGAAAAAAAGCACCAGAAGCCTCATAGATGAAACCCACAGTAAGTTAACTTGGCTTCCTGGCCTCCTTTGGCCTCAAAAAAGCAAAACCATTACCTCAGGAGAAACAAAGTTTGCCATCTGCACCAGTGGCACTCTGGGACAGTTTTAACACAAGTGAGAAAGCTTATCGAAGCAGCCACTGTAGCGAGCTAAGAAAAAAAATATCGTCCACTGAGATGCACTTAATTAGACCTGCCCATTCTGTCACCAAGAAACTCTTGTCCCATGTCTGTAAGTCTGCCATTTCCAGACTGCTGAGGGTCCTCCTCCTATGCTAGTTTTGCCGTTCCACCTGGCAAAAACTTGCTCTGCTGGCAGTTAACCAAAAAGTAGTAAGATCATCTCCTAGAGCACACTCTGTTATCACAATACAGCACTGATCTCCACAAGCAAAAATCCTCACATTTTCAGGGAAGGCAGAACACTAAGTGCATATAAGCAAGAGACAGCACTTACTATCTCCCATACATTGGGCAGCGCACACTTCTGGGCTGTAAATCAAGGTTTCTGAGTCTTGAATTAGCCTTCAGTGTCCCCAAACCAACAGTTGCATTGCTTTGCCTAAACCATCATGATTGTAACAACTTTAACAAAGAGAAATAATCCCATGGAAAACATTGGCCAGTTTCCAAGACAAATAAATAGCTATAAGCCGAGAACAGCTCAAAGAGTAATTACAGACAATAGTCAGTTCAGTGGTGCATGTGGAGTAGCCGGGGAGAACAGATAAACCGACTCTCTCTAATGCGAAGGGAAGCAAGAGGGGCAGCTTATTAGCCCTACAATGCAGACAGAGTACGGCCAGGGTGGTATAAGGGAAAATAGTGTTGTCTCAAAACAAACCTCTCATGAATCTGTGCATGGTAGACCCCTGTACACGGAACTGGCTCCCTAAGAGAAGCTATGTGTAATCCTGGCACTAAGTCATTCTCTTCAGCTCCTGGAAGGAAAAGTATTGAGTCTGCACTATCCAACTCAGTTTTTCCACATCACCAACACAACTAAACCGTGAGCTACTAGAGTTTTGGTTTAATTTTATACATCTATCCCTTAGATGAAGCTAAATTTTAGAGAGTAAAATTAGCAATTATTTTGTTTCTGAAGTAAAATCCATATGGTTTTACAATAAAAAAAAGCAGTATTTCTGATGACTTGAAGTGTCACTGCTACAGCGGCAGTCTAAGCTAAATTGTATAGCTCAGCAATCCTAGAAATTTGTGCATTCAAACACACTTAAAATGAAGTGCCTTGTGTTTCTATGGTCACTGTGGGAATGGCATACTTTGTTCTAATGGGGCATCCTTCCTTTATTGGTGGATGTTCTGTTGCAAACTGACAAAAATGACCAAAAAAAGCACCAGATTGAAAAATAATACTGTTTTTTCTACTAGCCATCAATTCTAGCCATTCATTGCGTGTGCAGTTACCAACAGCACCGCAGGGAACAAAGTAGCACAGACCAGGTTTTAACCAATTTTCTTTGCCGATTCAGAAAGAAACCCTCCCACCAGCAAGGCTGGGCAGTAGCCAAAACAACTGAGCTGTTCTATTACTTCTAGACAACCTGTACGACCTTGTTTGGAGACTCTGAAGAATGCCTCAGCTGAATTAAAAACAGTTCAACAAGGCAGAAAAATATTACCTTTTGCCTCTGGAAACCTGGGTTAAAACATGGTTTCGGCCATGAAGGCAAACTTCATGTGGTCTTAACTGCATAGGCTGCTACAAACAGAAAAAACCCCACCATCCACTGAGGAAGACTCCGTTTAGATGCAATTGGGAGTGCTGAAGAGACCTTCAGAATTTAAGCTCTGCATATATGAAAAAACTAAATAGAAACACAGGAGGGAAGGTATCAATTCAAAGGGCTTATATTGGCCAGTAAGTCGCTCAACGTACTAGTTGGAAACAAATCTTGTTAGAAAGCAGGCCTCTCCACCTTTTTGTCTCTCTTTTTCAACTCCTTGGGTTTCAGAAATAAGTTATTGAGTCAGAATCCTGTTATTACTCCTTTCTTCCCTAAGTTTCCTTGTCCTTCGCTCTCCCCAGTGTACAGATGCAGCTTTGCCAGCTTCTATTTTCATTCCTTCTGTTTCTTCTACCCTCCAACAAAGCCCGTCCTAGGGGTATCCTTCCATCCGCAGTTAGGAGGGCTTGTGTTAATTGGCTGCCCTAAAGTAATTGCTTTCAACAAGACACTTCCTTCTTTGAGGCACAAAAGGTACCTTGAGAGACGAGTGTGTTGCTGTCACCCTCCACACTTCTGTTAGCCAACCTCCCAGTCTCACTTCCCTTCTCTCTTTCAACAGAGGGATCAGAAATCCACCAACCAAATATGCCTTAAAGCATAAAAGACGTTTGCCCTTGCCCCGTCTTGCCCAGCATGACACACAATGTATGGATGGAGATTCTTCGTATCAACCACACCTTGGAGCCAGGTTGTACAACATGCAATCTGTGGCAGGCATCCGTTGTATTTAATGGAAAGCAGAAGCGTGAACAGGGCAAAGCACAGCACACAATATTGATTCTCCCACCTGAAAAAAAGCAAGAGCTCCTCATTTCAGAGAACAGTGCCAGGAAACCTAACGGGATCTTGGGAAACAAACGGGAGCAGCCGAGCATCCCGCTTCACACCACTTGCACTGTGGCAGACATTAATTACATGCTGATTCGTCACCCTTCTACACCAACAAGACAAGAGTAGGACAAACACAAAACACACATGCACCAACAACCTGCAGTGCCTGCTGACAGATCCCAATAGCATCCCTCTCAAGAAAGCACCGAAAGGCCCTGAACGGAGCCTGACTCAGCCTTTCACACGGAGGAAAGAGCTCGTCCTCCAGGCAGCAAGATCTGTGTTTTAAGGGTGAGCATTTCCCCACTCCTAGGCAGAGACAGGCATGCAAGAGCCCTCTCAGTCAGGCACATGCCTTCTGTCACAGCCCAGTTCAGAGAAAGCTGCCATTTATACTCTTGCTAGTTGTTAACGGACCAGCCCTCCTAGCTAACGTGGAAGAGATCTGCAGAACAGAACTAGAGATTTTATGTCTGAACTTGGCAGCAGAGAGGGATTAAAATGCTTTCTATGAAGATTTCTGTGAAGACATACAAGCACACGGTCAAAGATGGGACAAGTCCCCAGTAGCAGATTCTTGTGTTGCCACTTCGCTTTCAGGATGAGGTGGTAGACACAGGGATATTAAGAGTACGTTAATCCTAGACAAAAAGCCTGCAGCTTCCAAAGGGTAGATTAATTATTAAAGCAGCAGCAATAAAAATATTCAGTAGTTCAGAGACATATTCCTATATTATAGGCAGATAAGTGCTCCAATAACCTTGTACTTCAATTTGTAGATTCACTCCCCCCTCCCTGCAGGTAGCAACATAGCCATTTAAACTCCACCATTTTCATTAATTTCCCTCTGTAAGAATGAATTAGAAAATGTAACGAAGAGGCACCCTGTACACGGTAGTAGCAGTTTCCTCCCTCTTTCCACCTTTCTTCTCAGCCCCCATAAGAAGAGAGCATGTTTGCTTCACCGGCCAACAAACCAAAAGAGGGATCGTGATGATTGATGATTAAGAGCGTTTAAATACATTTATTTTTCCCTTAAAATAATCAGGATGACAAATACTGGGAGATTAGAGATAAGACCTGTCGGATTTTGAACAGACACTCCTTAACACCCTCCTCTTTCAGAATTCAGGTTAATCACTAGAATACTGCAAACTCAGATATTCAGAATAGGGATGGGCATATGTGCCCTCAGGACATCATAACTTTGGGGAAAAAAGTCCATAGCTCATATGTACACATAAAGATCACTTGGTTTCCTGAGTAAAAGCAGAGCATATTCTGTGTTTGAATGCGGAATAGTTGTTATTAACTGACAGGAATTAAGTTTCACCTCAGCATGTTCAACCCAGCTGAACTCCAAACCACCCATTTATAAACACGAAATACAAAGAAAGCAAAAATAAAGTTTTCCAGCATTGGCTGTGCATCATTTCAGTGGAGCAACTCCAGCTAGCAGTATTTAACTTAGTTAAATGAAAAAGTTGGTAGGGAGGCTGGAATCTCAGCAATTTCTCAACAGATTAATTTACAGTATTGTCTTTCGAGGGGAGAAGTTTTAAGTCTCTGATGTGCGTATCACTATACACTGCGAGTATTAAACAGAAAATGACAAACAATTGCCAAGCTGGCTGTCCTCCAGTTAATCAGCCTGCTTTGACTCAGATTCATCTGTGAATTGCTGTTGAAAACCAATTGCTTGTTTAATGGGGCAGAAAGATGAAATAAATTTCAATATGCATCTCTAAAGTGTCCCTCTCATGTAAAACTGCTGCCTGAGGGAGTGAGGGATACATGTATTTCCTTCTGGTTGTGCCAGTTTCACTTCCAATTTGCTATCCCTACAGGTACTGAATTATAAAATTACATGAAGAAAGAAGCTGTAGCTGCATGCAAACGATATCCCTTTCGTTCACAGCATCCTCATGACAAAGACAGAACTTCTCCCTGGTCTCCAGAGAGGTGTCAGCCATACACCCAAGTGAGATTAGTTAACACTGACTCATCAGGTGTTTCATTAAGAAGCTGTGTCAATGAAGAAACCAAACCTGGTGAGCAACGCTAACGCCAGCTGCTGCCACCGGCACCCTCGGTGCTCTAGGGAGACGTGGTGACTGCTGGGGTGGAGGACGTTTCAGGGACAGATCATACTGGCACGGCTGGGGACTTCAGCCCAGGCCTGTCACCAAACAAGCAAAAGCCATTAAGTGGCACTGCCAGGAAATCAGGGTCAATAGTAAGGCAGACACAAATACACACACAGCATTATATGCCTTTGCTCAGGTGAGGAGCATTCGCATTGGATCAGAAGTGATTTGCTGACTGCACTGCATCCCATAATCTTTTTCCATACTGAGACACCTAAAGGCAACAGCACCATTTTGGACTTAATGCTTTTTCCCCTCTTCTCTTTTAAACAAAAGAAGTTTCCTAGGTTAAGAAATAATTCAATTATACATTCCAACTTGGGAATTAAAGAACTGCATTAACAAAGGATTTAGGATTCTTGATTTTGCTGTTGTGTTTTTTATTATGATTTTGTGACAGAAAGTCCGCACACACAAACAATTTATGTGATCCTTTGCTAACAACAATCCAGAAAACAAAAATTTATGCAACTTAGGTAAGCATAAGACAGACCACAGCCTGGACCAGTGGTCAAAACACGACCTCCACAAACTGCCCACACCCTCCCAGTGCTTTCCAGTCACGTTTCATTAGTTTGTGGCTATCATACAGAGAAACACTGCCGTGTCACCCAGGTGCACGTGAGCAGGTCCGTGTCCCTGTCAGCTGGGTGCTGCATAGCGCATCACCTCTTACAGAGGCAACAGTACGTTCTCTCACGATGGCTTTACACGCAATTTCGGGGTGCCAGCCTATTTTCTGCAAAATTTCTGCAAATTTTGAAAGCAAATATTCCCAAAGGCATGGCTTGCTCCCTCCCTGTCCCTCGCCCCAGCACCATGAGTAGTGTCAGGGTGCTTAGTCCTGCCAGAAGCTAGGCAATGAAAATGACAGTGGACAGCGTACCAATGCATTAATGCTCATCCTGCGGTCCTGTGTCATTTCAGTCAAAGGCTCCAAGTCCACAGAGAAACTACTTGATGCCACAGTAAGGAATTTCTGTCCCTTGAGACAGCCTAAGATATCAGTCACTCACCCAAAACCCAAAGTCTCCTCCTGTGTCACATGCAATGCGTTAACACTGCAGAGTCAAGCACTCAAGCATACCAGAATTAAAAAGCCTGTGTTAGCTCCTCATAAATCCAGCACCCAATCTCATACCATTTTTATCGTCACACAGATAACTAAGTTTGCAAATTGTATCCGCCAACCTTTCATTGTGCTTCTTCCAATACACTACCTCTGTAATAAGGTACACAGAAAGACAAAATGTTTCCAAGCCTCACAAAAAGGATACAAAAGAAATGAAGAAAAAACCACATCCCAGCACTTGGGAATTTGTTTCCCTCTAGAATGGAGGATTCCAGCAGCATCCATGACAGCAGGAGCAGGGCAGCTGTGAGTTCTTGCCTTTGACTCTGTAGCTCACAGGTTTTCCAGGAGCTTCCAAAGAAAGGCTCTTTCCATCCGAAGGCTTTGGACTGCCACCCTCAGTCATCCCAGTTGAAATCAATGGGGGAAAGAATACTAGTGGGGTTACCAGGTGCAAATAAACACTGTGATGCTTATGTCTGCAGATTTTGGGAGCAACTGCCTCTCCCACCGCATAACCATGCGGCACACAAGTATCACCAAATATTTCAGGCCATTCTGGATCATGTTCAGTCAGCATTTTCTGTAAGCCAGGTCTCAGGTCATGAAGAACTTGATACAGAGGAAGAGAAATTAAGGTATTGCACGGGAGACTATGCCAACAGTTGGTTATATATGTTGTGTCCATGGGATGGGGAGTTTCTGTCCCACGAGTAACTTTAATATTTTGGCACCTGCTTTCACCTAAGTCTGTCCTTGTTGCTTAAAGGATTCCCATGATACCACAGACTGGTTTAGCAAGGCAAGAAACTGCAGTGAAAATATACAATCCAGGAATCCAAGCATGAGGACTAAAACACATATAGCATTCAAAAGCACCACATTATTTCCAGAGAATGCAGAAATTAAATTTGACACAGAATAAAATATTTACAGTTTCCCCAGCACAGGGAGATGCCAGAAATGTCAAGCATTTTCTGTAGAAAGTTTCTATCTCAACATAATAGAGTTTCCAAAGAAATGTATATATATATACACATATATATTTTAAGGCAATCTTCCCCTCCTCTAAGTCATTGCTGCCATTCACTCATACATCCATCTTCGCTAGGTCTGCTGCTAATATTTCAGAAATCCAAATGAAAAGGGACCGTGACTTTCCATTAAAAACAATTGAATGAAAGAGAGCTTCTTCCCCTCCCTGAGCTCTCCAAGGGAGGGTGGCCAGCTCAGCTGGAACCTGCCCCCCACTCCCATTCTTCACTCATCATTTCTTTAACTTCCTTCACTGAGGTCCAAAGACTGTAGCCATGTCAGACAAGGTTGCATGCTGCCATTAGAAAACTTTGTACTTCAAGAATTCAGTTTTCCTCACAGGATGATGCTCTGATTTCTTCTCCTTTGATTTTACTCCATCTGAAGGGTACTCTGCAGTACATGAGAAACTCATCCACATAGAGCGCATCCCGAATGCACACAGACAACGTGGTGTGAGGAGAGCACGCTACAGTTACGGTTCCCTCACCTGCACCAATTCACTGCTGATGCAATCACACGATAATCCTAAAGTGGATCTGTTAAAAAACAGAGCAGAGCAACCGGCGGTGATGGGGTGGGTGTAATATTTCAATATTTTTGTTTAAGCCACATCACCTTCCACAGTTGGTTTTGAGTGCAGTTACAAGACCAGCTAAATCAGCAAAATTCAGGAGGTGGCAACATATGGCAGAAACTTCTGAAGCTGGCGGTATCATCCGAGGGCTGTAATGCAGAGCCACACCTCTGCTGTTTTCAGATTCAGTTTCATGAGACAGTGCTGGTCAGGATGCAGCTTGCCACCCCATCAGCAAAGTCCACCTTCCTGCATTCTCACCTCCCCTGACATTTACCTCTGACATTTGCATCCGTTTGCTCCCTAATTGCGTATTTCACAGACGAGCAGAAAATCAGCTCCGCAAAGAAAAGTGAATTTTTGTTTGTTTGTTTGTTGGCTGGATTAAGTGGCTGAAGAGGGCGAGACAAATGTCAAAGCCAGCAGAGAGGAGGCGACTGCTGAGAGGGACGCGGGTGAGCAGGGCTGCTCCTCCCGGCAACAGGAGCTGCTGGGCGATTCCCCTGGGGTTCCCCTTGGGAGTTAATGTGCAGTTACAAGAGTGCAAACACAGTTCTCCTACACGGTGACCACAATAACGGAAACACTGCCTCCAGTAATTACTGAACATCAGTGTCTTACTGGGATCGCAGTTGCAGCACAGTTCCCATGCAGTAAAATTTTTTCCTTAAAACCACCAGGAAAACACCAGCACACTGTGGACCAGGTACTGGACATACAGGCAGCAGTTCTGCTGGCCCCGAGACCCGCACGGCACTGACAGCGCCTCTCTCAACATACACCTGCACCGGGGCAGGATTAGAGGGTTTCAGAGGAGACCGTGCCACTGCCAACCTCTCCAGGTACAGACTGCATGGGACAGCTTCGCCAGCCACGTCCTATTCCTGTCCAGATCCAGCAGTTTGCAGAACAAACGGAAAAGGAAAGTTTTGACAGTTTGTATGATTAGGTTTATCAAATGTATAATAATTTTACACGTAGCTTTTAAGTGAAATTAAATCTAATGCATTTTACACTGAATGCCTATCTTGAAATTGTCTCAACGTTTACATCCCAACAGTGCCATTTCGTACCAATTACGCATTGAACAAGCATAACTGCAACGCAGTACAAAAAAACCCCAAACTTAGAGATTGTTTGGTTTGGCATTTAACCTTGTTACAGTACTACCTTAAGTTTAAGTGACTAAAATTCTATTATTTGAAATTAGAATTATGCATAGTATTTTGCAGACCAGCATTCCCAAATCAGAATCAGGACAAATTCATTTTCATATAAATCTTACAGATCTTCGTGACCGCTCTTAATACATTATAGTAAGTGTTGTAGCATACCTTTCTCATAGATACCTTTTCCAAAGAATAAACAAACATATTCCCTTCCAGTGCTGAGAAAGTGAAACTCACTCTTTTCAGTACTACCAGTTATAACAAAACAAATGGGAGACACAGCGCAAGCCTAAACACATAAATCCAGAAACTTCCCTTTGTATTTTCCTATTTTACACAGTACAATATTTTAAAATAGAGACGGACATGCTGTAGTCAGACATTCTCAGGCAGCCACCTAAGTAGCAATCAAAAATTAATTAAGCAAGCAGAAATAAATGAAAAACACCACCCCCACCCCGATCACTATGACAATCCCAAAGACTTTTCCAACGCTCTGAGTGGATCAAGGTCATACAAGCTGGTCGGACAATTCAGCACAGAGAGCATCTTTCTCCTAGACACCAACATCATCATCTCTGCCCCTCAGTTCAAGCCCTAACCTTCTTTTTTATCCTAAAGCCAAAAATAAAACCTAGTCTCATTAAAGGGTAAAATTTACCGAAGCAAGACTGACGGGACAGCAACAAAATTACCTTTTCAAAGAAACTGGGTCTTAGTACTGTAATATCAGATTGATGGTTTGTGTTTCTCCTCCTGAAGGTTTAAGACTGCCAAATCCATGATCAAGATGTTTTAATCACAGATTATTTGTTGTCATTGGCAGACTGGAGGCTCCTATTTATACACTAATTTGGACGTTGCTAAGAAAAGCCAGCCAAAAAAGTGGAAATCTCACAACCGAGACCTAGTGATATTTGGTTCTCCAACTGAGCTTCAGAAGTTTTAAATAAATCCAAAGCCGGTATCCTCACTCTGAAAGCTGAAGTAAATAAAGTTAAAGCCATACAAATCTCTATAAATTATTTTTTAAGAATCCTTTTCTCTGCTGCCAGTTTATCCACTCTTCTCCAAGACAAGTTAGTCAGTGCCCAGAAGTGGTGGAAGGACTTCCATCTGCTACTACTTCAAAGACAGCTATCCTGGGAGGAAACGTCAACCTGTCCAAGACGTACGTTTCTAAACATATTAGAGCTGCTGTCTCTGCCAAGATGCAATTAAACACTGTCTAATCTTTAAAAAGCCTGCAACAAAGAAGTTTTAAATCCCAAGTTCAAGAATGACCCGCACTAAATAAAAGCAAGCTTCACAGTGACTTGTAACAGCCTAATCTGTTTTCACCAAGAGAATTTCCTGACCTAAGGTTGCTGCAATAAGCTTGCAAGAATTGATTCATCTGCACTACAAGCAAGCCACAAGAGCTCTTAAACTGTGTCTGCAGCAGGGCACTGCAGCAAGTCGAATTTGTATCATGGCTCTTGCAGTCTCTCCTCTCTCCTTGACTCCCCCATCACCCGCTCCTGCTCTCCTCCTCCGCCTGCCCACGCTCATCCCACCCTGCGGTGAGCTTTTAGGGGGAGAAAGCCCATAGGGAAAACTGACTTCAAACCAAACCAAACAACAAAATCAATTTTTCTGCTGGTTTACACCCTTGAATCCATTCACTGTAGGGCCAGCAGTAGGTGGGAGCACCAGCCTGGGAGGGATGGGCAGACCCGGAGCAGGCAGAGCCGGGTCAGCTTAGGCTGTCCCTGAGCTGCTGTCAGATTCTCCTGCAGGGCAAAAGCTTCAGCCAGTTCCTGCCCTGTCAATCTGAGCTCTTAACTACTCCCAGCAATCAGGGCAGAAAGGATCTTTTTTTGTATATACACATACATAAAAGGTCCTCTCCTTCTTGGAGAGGCAGGTGGGTTATTTCTCCAAGAAGTCCACTTCTGTGAGGGATTTCATCTGCACTGTGCTGCTTTGAGCAGAGCCACGCTGCAACCGCTGGCTTGCAGCCCAGTGGCACTGGGCAAGCAGGATGTGCACTGGTGGCCTGAAGAAGGGACAGAGACTATGGGTAAATAAGTGTTTCTTAAACAGAACAGAAGTCATACCCAAGGCTGTCCTGGCAGGAAAAAGCACTAGTATCTCCAGTGCAAGTCCCACCAGGCACTGAGAACTCCCAGCCAGGATCCCAGCAAAGTACAGCACGAAGACAGCACTGCTACTCAGATTCACACAAGCTAGCACGCCACGCTGCCGGCTTCGTCTGGTCGTGTTTCTGTTTCCAAAATAACTAGGATGTGAAATCTTTAATTGCTGCTATTATTCTTCATTGGATAGGAGGAGATTTCTTATTTTAGAAAAATACCTGTCACGTTCTCTCTTAGCAGCAGCAAGAGAGAAAAGGCAATTGTGGTACATACTGTATATTCTATTCTCTTAATTTTCCTTCTTTGGGTCACGCATCAGCCATTCTTTTTCTCTGCTTTGTCACATGCTAGTGACCCTAGACCCATACGAAGTACCTACCCTCAGCCAAAGACCACCATTAAAGAAAGGGTCAGGAAGGGAAGAAAGGCACCTGCATGAATACTTATTTTATTGAAATGCAACACTCAGTCAAAAAGGGTAAAGTTTGTCTCCTGAAAAAGTCAAATCAATCAGGTTAAAAGTTTACAAGATGTGGATTGAACTTTGCATATTTTCTTCCAGGCCTAGCACAGAAACTAAAGAAAAAAAAAAAAAGCGGGATGGGACAATGCTTCAGGCTGATTCACAACTCTAAACTCAGACGTTTCATCTGAAAGGACTCATATGGGTAGAGTCAAGGTTGGTATCATCAACGCTTCTCCTGCCCAAATTCCAAAGCATTGGAATTCAGTAATTGGGTTTCTCTACTGTACAGATACAAAAGAAGCCATTTTTTCCAGCAGATGACTAACACTGACAGCTTTATTTATTTATTCAACTTTCAAAGCAGAGTCATTTTTAATGGATCTATAATTCAAAAGCTCTTTAATTAATTTTCCTCAAGCTTCCTAGAAACACAGATTTGGTTTTGTGCCTTGAAAAACAAGTCAGTCAAGTTCTAGGCAAAAACTCCATTTCAAAGTCAAAGCTATAAATGAAACAAAAATGGGATTTTATTAGGAACCCTGGTTGCAATTTCACCACATAAGCTACTTCTACCATTATACAATCTTTTTAAGTTGCTCTTGTTTTTCTCCCTGCCTTCAATCCATTTTTGTTTGCTATAATAAAAAAATATTTCTTCCCTCACATTGCTTTTTGCTTCACCACATTATTGATTCTGCTTCCTGTGTGTTTTTTGTTACTTTTCTTTCTTCTGACTTTTCTTATAAAGCTGTAAACTGAATGCTCTATATCCAGGAGACAGCTACACTGCCTAACAGTACAGGACTGAAATCAGCGTGGAAGCAGCACTGGAACTGAAGAAGGCCCTTGAAGAGCTGACAGAGCAGCACTTTGTTCCTTCTGGACAGCAGCTTCACATCAAGCAGAAAAGTCTAGGGATGAATTTATTTAGTTTAGACAACAGTCCCTGGTCCATGTGCTTAAATATCTATTGAACCGAATGCTTCATGGAGAAAATGCCCTCCTCATTTCTCCAGGGAATTAGTCTCAAGTGTTTGGATAACAGATGGTACATAAAGTAACCCACCTATGCTTTAGTACTGGGGCACATATGGGTCTTCCAGTCTGCATTTTTAACAGAAGTATTAATTACAGTGCATAGTGCTCCAGCAGAGCTTGCCCTCTTCCACTGCACTGAGGCACTTCTCATGTCCTCGGCTGGCTGAGGCATGTGCAAACATTGTGCTCCACTGCTGCATCTGCCAGAGATTATTCTTGTAGAATAAAGAGCAGCAGAATGAAATGCATGTCCTTAACTTAACGTATTGAATATGTGAGGTAAGCCACTGATAGAGATGTATTTGCACTTAAATGCCTGACTGTATGGAAGAGGACTGAGGCATCAGTGTATGAGCTAATAGTTTGCGCTACAAGAGGTTGATCTCTGCCACAGGAATAGGACAGAAAGCTGGAAGGAGAAGCCACAAGAATGGTTAGTCTGCCTTGAATTCCTCCAAACACAGCCAGTTAGAGATGCTGGGGCATCCAGGAGCTGGGGGAATCACCAAGAGCGGCACAGGAACGTGGATCTAGAACTTCTGATGCAAATACTGGACAATGCTCCCTCCCACAGTTCAGCACAGACACTGTTCATCACGGGACAGCTACATTTCCAAGCCACGGAGCCTTCTCCAAGATACTACCTGTTTTATTACCAAGCCTAAATTCAAGATTATCTATAGTTGAAAGATTCCTTACTGAGTGTATGGGTGACTGAAGCAGACATACAGCTCATATATGCAAAACTGGAGTAGTGCTTGCAAAGATTTGCACATCATTCATTAGATTTCAGTAAACTGATTTCTTCTTTCACCATTCGTACCATAACTAGAATTCAAAGAATGTGAGCAAACAACTTTTCAAGATACTAACAAGCACTTACGTCTCAAGTTATCTCTAAAAACTACGTAAGTGTATGTACAATTCATTTAAGAAGGGACCAGATGTTCTCAAAAGACAAAAACATAGCTCATACTTTTAGGTCCATCAGTAATTGCAGCATACGACTTAGAAACAAATTCAACTGCAATGCAACATTGAGCAGTTTTCTTTAAAAAAGAAAAATGAGTGATATGAGCACCAGTACAGCATGTGTGATTAAATTCTGTAGACTGGCAACAGATAAAACAAAGAATTAAAACAAAAGTGAACTTTTTATTGTATCTGACTAAATAGTATGCATTTGTAGAAATACTGCAACAAGCACTGCCTGCAAATTTCATGCTTTGAGTGAAATTTAATTAACTTGAACTAGTAAAAATCCCACAGGGTTATGTTATTTGTAAGCGAGAAAATAGGAGTCATGTCTGCATGACTGGGGATGGAAATTCGGCTAGCTTTGTTAAATTATGGTTCCTCTTGAAAGGCACATAAATATTTATGTGAATGTGTGCTGACATTTGTTGCTGGACTTGAATATTCAAGTCACTACAGATAACTCCTAAATCCACCTTCCTCGTACACATGGTTTTTCCTCTATGCGCATCCTGTTGCCACGATAATTTGGCTTGCATTTTCCTGATGAGCTAACCTGCAGGGACAGGCAGGAAAGGGAAGTAAAGCACTATTCATTCATAGGTGATTTATGAACCTATGCGTGCTTCCTTTCACAGCAGAAAGTTAACACATGCACACAAGAGAAATGTGCATACACCCGTGTCTCACTGAAAGAAGCAGCTGGAAAAAAAAAAATCCAACCCTGTATGCTGACTACCTTAAGGGCAGCTCCTGAGCTTGTTGCTGCCCATCTCTTTTCCAACACTAGCCCATCCAGTTTTCAAGTTCTGCCAAGCGTAAGGACACAGCTGAGGAACAGGATGCTAAAACTCAGTAAGCCAACAGACTTAGCAGAATAGGCTTTATATGTACGACTTCTCCCTGATGCTCCCTGCAACAAATTCAGTTTCCCGCTAGGAAAAAATAAAATGAAAAATTCATTTAAAAAAAATCAGAACTGACACAGCTTTCACATCCCTGTCTCCAAAACACTTGCATTTCTCAGAGGAAAAAAAACTACAACATACCTTTCAGATCATGGAAGTATGGGATTAACCATAAACCCACAACAATGTCAGACATACACAAGTGATACAATATCGCTGCACTATCCAGCCCTTGTAACTGTGAAGGACTTAACCACTTCTCAGCTGAAACAAGCCAAGTAGCTGGAGCTCAGGCACTGGACAGGGCATATGGGAAGGTTTTAATTTGCTGGTGAGAAGGAGCAGACCTGACCGCTGTGGTGGAACGCTCTCCTCCTGCCCGGAGGACTCCTAGACCCGCTCTCAGGAGGGAGGCTGGTGCACAGCAGCCGAAGGACTCTGCAAGATACAGACACCCACATCCCGACGGGAGCATCAGTCACTCTGGACAGGGCTTGCATGGATGCATGCACACGCATTATGTGAAGCTTTTGCTACCAGCAACCTGCCACAACGCTGAATACTAGCGTGGATCTACGTAGCAAGGAAACGCTCTTACAACAGGAAAGGAAAAAAAAAAAAAAAAAAAGGCAGCAGGGGGAACAGACACTTTACAATTTACTCTTACAGTAAGGCTCTAACACCTTGGCCAAACAGTTGCAAGTGAAAGGCAACTTTCTGGATTTAACCATACACCCATCTTAAACGCTTCCTTATAGTTTGAAGCCATGGTCGTATAAGCAGCTGAGGCAATGCAAAGGAATTTGGAAGGGGAAGAGAGGAGCCCCTCTCATTTCCTTTCAGTGGTGGCAAGCTCTTAGCTGCACAACAGGGATGAGCAGAGTTATGAGTCTATTTGACATTGCTCAGATAACAAAAAAAATTACAAGATTCCCTAAAAGTGTCATTACAATCCTGAACAGTTACAGTTACAAGTATTTGCATGACAGAAGGTAAGAATTCGCATACTGAGCATACCCAAACCGCTGGAGCTGGTTTGGAACAATTAAAAGGCAGACACTTCAAATGGTAAATGCAAGCTGTGTTTTGAGCTGGGGAAATTGCAAGTGTACTCTAATCTCATCTGACTGTCATCATCAGAGCTGCAGTGTTGCATCTTAATTGCATTCCCAATTGATCAGTAATACAAAAAGTACCTCAAATAAAATTAACTCCTTGGGCTTTTTGTCACATTGACAACACACGAGATTTTCAGCAACTGAAATGGAAAAACTGATTAAAACTAGATCCTACTGCAATTTCTGTATTAACCAAACACCTTTCTAACCTCCCAAGGAGCTTTAGAAAGATCCTCCTTTCATTCCCCTTTGGCATACTTTAAGATATTGTATAAATTCATTTCAAATGGGCTGCCTCAAATGGTACAGTTTTTTCAGGATTTGGGACAATATGTTAGCAATGCTTCAAGGGCACATCTGCTCCAGAGCACAGTTTGTAGGGGTTAACATAAGGATGATAATCCATGCCCCAATGGCAGACACCATGTCCCTAGAAGAGCCCATACCCACTCTGACCATCCAAAAAGGAAGGAAACTCAGAGGAGGTACTGAGGAGAAAGAGGCCAACAGATTATACGAGGAGTCATAATTTGATTGTACTGAAGGAAGCAATGTAGAGTAAGGTTTATACTTATAAGGAGAGTACTGTAATTCCAATAACCTTTTCCACTCTTGCATAAATTGAGCCCCCAGGCATTTGATAAAAGGCACGCACAGTCCTTGTAGCTGGAGTGCTCCTACGGCATGCTATTTTTTTTTTTTTTTAACAGTTCTTACACAAAGCTATTAAAAATGCAGAGGTGCCATTTCTAGAAACTCACATCCCATCTCAATGTTAGAACAGCCTGTGGCTACTCTTTAAACAAAGTGCTTCTGCATCTTTTAACAATTAATGGTCACTTTAGGGTGATCCTTTAAGATTTTCGTTCAGTGGATCCCTCTATGATCACTCCTACTAGATCTGCATCAAGTGACTCAGAGCAAGGAAAGGCTGGTTACATAAACAGAAGGTAGGTGGCTTAACAACCTTGATCTTATCACAGACCTGTCAGTGGAGAGAACTGCACGTTACTGCAGAGCTAACGCACATGTCAATGCGCTGGAAAGGAGTCAGATGTTTTCCACATTCTCTGATTTGGGAATGCTTTGCAGAGTTATTTATTGAGCTGGTTCAGATTACACAGAATAACTTCAGAGCCTGTGGTTTCCAGTGCTTCACCTGCCTTGCTTAGCCAAGGTCATGCTTGCTACTGAAGAGTCAGGAGAGGAAAATAGAGAATAGAATCAAGCAATTATATTGTTTAGACCATTCGAACTCCAAGAGAGGTGGGAATTATAAACTTGTGATGCTCCAGGATCTCAGAGTCTATACACTTCGGGGGGGGGGAGGGGGGAGGAGAAGAGAGAGATAAATCTCACCCTTTATATTGACACCTGACTGGAAGCAAAATTATTTTACAAATCTGACATCACTACAGCCCAACACCCAGACGCTTCCATGCTCCGTTTTGGTACTTGCTTATTCTTCAACCTGAAGCAAGCTTTCTAGCACACCACTCTAGCTTTCCAGGATACATGTTAAAAAAAAAAAAAAAAAAAGCCCACATTTAGCCTCTCTCAGATCAGTGCCTGTGTAATTTACAGGAGTAACAGGTTAGATTGACCTAGCTATAAATGAGAAAGATATGTCACAGCTGGACATCTTAACCAGTCTGGAAGCCTTTGCCAAGCTTCTCCAGGCTTTTGAAGCACAACCTATGATTTTCAACAGCGTTTCTACCTTTTTTCTCCTAACAGTGAAAGAGAAACAACGTGCCTGCTCTTTCTGCTACTATGCATCGGAGGGGCAGCCCTGCCTCCTCACTTCAATCTGAGAAAATGTTGTCTCCCTTTTGGCAAAGCTATTTCCAGAGCCTATTGAGTAGTTCATTCAAGTCTAGACTTTCTAATTTTGCAGCATAATCTATAGTTCAGTCACCCATGAAACCGCTGACCAGCCTGCAATTGTGCTCAAATCCATGCCATGGCTGGTGCTGTCTGAGCTCAGGTACGCTCATTAGTGATGGCACACAGCACTTTAATGGGAGGCTCGTTAAACCTGCCAGGAGCATTTGCCGGAAAAATACAACTCTTCCTCTACTCCCCCTTAAATAGGTTAATTAATATCATCATCCCAGCTTCGACTCCAGAAAGTGACAAAAGCAGGGACACTGGGGAGGAGACAGGTACGGCCTGGGAAGTGATCCGCTGGAAGGGAACCCTTGCCTCCCTTCATCCATTTAACTGGCCCTGCCTGGTGTGGGGCCATGCTCCCGCCCTATCCCCCCATGCTCAGGCAGCAGCAGATCTCCCAAAAGAAAAGCAGACAAGACCAGAGGGCACATCCCACTGACAACAGCACACCTGGTCTTCTCCAGAGGGAAGGTGGACGGCTTCCCTTGCAGAGGGCTCAGATGCTGGCACTGGCACGGCTTGGGCAGCAGCACGTGAGAGGAGAGGGGGAACTCCTGCCCTCAGCCATGAGACCTCTTGCATCAGCTCCCACCAGCTCGTGAAGGCGAGCCCTAAGGAAGGGCCCCGCGCCGAGTCAGCCGCACCATCTGCCCTTCTGCAGAAGCACACAGGAAAAGGCTGCCCCGTGGTCATGGCCGAGGCAATGCCCCAGCGAGACTAACGTGACCCAGAACCGACACCCTCCCCACCCTTGCGATAATCAGATCTGCTCTCTCCCATGACTTCCACATTTGCCGAGCGTACTTTGTCCCGCATGAGTTGCGACCGGCGAGCAGAGCTATTTGCAGCAAGAGCGGCACACCTCGCCTGCTGTACGAGTCCGCAGACGCCAGCTGAGGCATTACTCAGGCAAATGTGTCCCTGCTCAGGGCTCCCACACCTCTTCCCCTCCCTCTCGGCCTGTCCAAAGGAAAACTCCTCACAGGACTGGCTTAGGGCTTTCCACCCCGATGGGTAAACTCGAACCTCCTCTCCTTCAGCTGGGCAGCAGGCTACGGCACCGTGCATCCAGCCGTGCCGAGCCAGCCGGTGCAGGATGCCTGTGCTTCCCCCTTGGACATGCACGTGACAACAAACAAACTGGAACAAAAGGCACCCTCAGAAAAAAATGGCTTTTGCCCTGCTTTCTCTTAAGCAACCTGCCCTCCTCCGGTCCCCAGTTTACACTCTTTCCTACATTTAACTGCTGGGACGGCAATACATCCCCTTCCAACCACTGCAGCCAGAGTGTTCCTTAGCATCCCTCCGCCATCTCTCTTTCCAGGAGATTTTGCCTCCAGTCTCAGCACCCTCCTCCAACAAGGGGTGGCCCATTTCCACAGAAATCTGCTCAGAAAACATAGCAGGGGACCCAACCAGCATATCGCAGCAGGCAGCTCCAGCTCTGTGCATCAGATGACTGCCGAGCACGGCGTATCGGGAGCCGCTTCGCCGTCCTGGGGAGAGCTTCCCGAGGACCTTGCCGGTGCCTCACCACACAAGACATGTGCCAGCTGCTCCAGAGCACAGGAACCCACTGAAGGTCAGCACCCAGCATGAAATCACTTCTGGAAGACAGTAGAAGCTCCCCCCTCCATATCATCATGAAGCAAAAGCCTTTCAAAGCTGCATGTGTTTGTTCAGTGGAAAAGGATTAACTGCCTTTCATTCTCCTAGATGGTGCAATGACCAGCAGCACCTGGGAGGAGAAAGCCCCAGGTTCATTTCTCCTCTGCATCCCTCCTTCGCAGCAAGCACCATCACCCACACAAAGCCTGTCTCTTCCTGCAGGTTCACTAGAAATTTCACCTGAAACACCTTTTCCCACAAAACTACAGCAGCGGCAGGAAAACTTTTCAGTTAAACAAATCAACATCCAAAAGTGGTTTCTTTAGACAAGTCCCAAGAAGCTCCAGGCAAGAAGCTGTACTTGGAGGCCCCAAGAAGCCAGCTCACTACAACACTGAGGAAAGCCTGAAGAGAAGCACCGGCAGCTCAGGCTCAGTGCTGCCCCTCCACAGAAGTCAAGGCTCATCCCGGGGCTCACTCCGCACCTTAGGGCAGACAGGTAGGAAAACAGGGCTAGGCTGTTAAGAAGAGTGTGGTTTGAATGGTGAGGGCAACTCGACCTTGGCAGCTCTGCCTTTTGAAGGCAGCACTTCGGTGCTCTTCCCACTCCCAAAGCATCCAGGACTGTTATTTACAATTTCCCTTAGGCAGGCCATAAATCCAAGCACAACTAGCAAGCTCAACACAGTGTAAAAGGATCCCTGTGGCAGGCTAATTACCTTTGCAGGCTACGCAAGCC
The DNA here is from genome assembly GCF_000737465.1 of Haliaeetus leucocephalus. NCBI lineage: Eukaryota > Metazoa > Chordata > Aves > Accipitriformes > Accipitridae > Haliaeetus > Haliaeetus leucocephalus. The sequence goes on along the minus strand of NW_010972809.1, from coordinate 8,260,936 downwards.
TATACAGTTTGCTTCTGCACAGTAGCTTTGAAAATTTTGGCTAATGACTGTGTCTAGCAGACCAAACTTTCCACTTTCTATTGTTCTGCTCAGGGCAGCCAGCTGGGAATTCAGGGGCAACAAACCTCCAGGGGAAGAAATCAAGGCCATTAAGAGAAAGGGAAGAGGGGCTGTGAAACAGAAGATGACTCCACAAAGGAGTGCTATGGCATGCTACGGACTCCAGCAGAAAGGGAAAGAGAGTAAATCTAAATTGAGAGGAAGCCTAACATATTATGAGTACTAAAATCAAAACCACCACCACAAACAAAAAACCCTGTTATTCCCATTCTCTTAAGACTTTAGGGATTAATCCTCTCCCACTACTCTATACCAAGATGACAACTTTTTTTTTTTTTTTAAATGAAAGTATTTAATACAGAAAAATCCACTCCCCTACCTCTCCAGTCAGAAGGTCAGAAGATTTACCAGAGGTGCAGGTGCTGCATCTTCCACATTTTCTTACTTCCACAGAAGTACACTGATGTTCAGGCTGCAGCTAATTTCACACATATCTTTCCTAACGCCTACCAACTCTATTCATGCATTGTCTATCCAGACAGCAGTGGTTATAGCAAACACTTGAATTGAGGAGGGGAGTGGGGGGTGAAAATCAGACTCAAATCCTTGCTCTGGATCAAGCAGAGCATGAACGAACCAGGATCTCCCATTGCTGAATGAAAGCCTTGGCTGGCAAGCTATTGTCTGATCTAAGGTGACACATGCACTCTCTCGCTCTGGTCTCAAAATGTCCATAATGGAACTTTTACTTAGATGGCATTTCCCCACGAAAATCTTCAGTTGCAATGACTGTCTTAAAAAAAACCCAAACCACCAACCAAGAAAAAATAAATGCTGCACTGGGCTGTGAAAAATCCCAACAAGCCTAATTTCCAGCTGAATGTCATACTGGTAATGGCTGAAGCCCCCTCCCACAGGAACCACACACGTTAAAACACTTCCCAATAAAAGTTTGATGTCTTCAGTGGTAGTTTTGGGTTTTGGTGAAAAGTTCTCACTAGAGCTTACATAACCAAAGGCAAGAGAAGAAAAAAAAAAAAACCAAACCAAAACTATCTTGGGTACCACATCAGCTATAACAAAGTAGTGCAACTCTTGTATACTCTAGTCAGGCTTCTTTCCCCTTGGCGCAGACTGAAAACAAAACAAAAACTGTGGAACTTAACGCTACGAAACACTCCATGCAGAGTAAGGATATTGTGCTAAGTCTTGATGGGTTAGATACCACCTACAATAAGAAGTAAATAAAAATTTATAAATTTCTGTACAGCAACTTCCAGAATATAGTTAGATAATACTTTTCCAGAGCCATAATAGGGAGAAATTTCGTGTTTTCCACAGTTGGTGCGGTACTACCTGTTAATTACAAACAGCCAAGGAAGCAGAAGCAGACAGAGCTCTCTGGACCATATCCAATGGACACAGATTAGGCTGGTGACATCACACATGTACTCTCTGAAAGCAAGGCCTCCGAAAGGGGTTTTCAAATATTTTGCAAGTTTACCAGTCACTCCAGTATGAGCATGCAGATATTTCTTACAAGCTTTCCCTCAAGTTTCTCTCAGTTATCTTCCCCCACCATGAAACAGACAAAAACAACAAAAAAACCCCAACAACAAAATATTGATAAAAGGACTTCGGGCTGCTCTTCTCACATATCTTTTCTGTACTTTACAATCCTGAGGCAGGGACACAGGATCTCTTGCTACAAGTAACAGAGGAATTTCTGAAAAAGTGCCAGAATACATACTGCTACAGACACAGCAAAAGTGGGGAGCCTCCTACTGAGCTCAATAGTGCAAGGTGAAATCAACTCCCATTACACATTATGGCTACAACACAGATGACTTCTAGGTTTAAATAACAATAAGCAAACCCAAACCACCTTGTAACTCTTAAAATGAGCTCTCAAACGGCTTCACAGACTGCTCTGGAGCAACCTAAAGAGACAGCTGCAAAATCCCTACCTCTTTACCAAAACTCAGGCTAAAGCTTTTTCAGTCCATATGATTCTGGTTGGATCTGTTTGGATGAAAGCGCGAAGCCAGAGAACAGCAAACCACGTACTCAATATAAGACACATTTGGATAGGTGATGAAGGCATACTCACGCAGTGCGTACAGGGAGAGGACTATTCCAGCCAGGCAAAACCCCTCAAAAAACCTGAGTGTGCTGAACATGGTCACGTTCACTGAGAGCGCCACAGTCAGTCCAAATATCAAAATGAATATGACAGAGAAGAGCAGTACAGGCCGTCGACCAACCCTAAAAATAAGGAAGTATGGAGAAACAGTGTTAAAAGCCAGGATGGACATAACGCTAGATCGTTATAACTGGCAAAGAGGGGAACAAGTCATGCAATCCCTTCCAAATATTGCCACCCATTTTTAATACTTGTTCCAATCTCATTTTTTTCTGCTTACTGAAACCCAGATTCCTCAGCCAGCTTTGCATTGACAAATTCATTTCAGACAGGATTAAGTAGAAACAGCACATTGTATTATGGCTTGATTTAACCATCATTTCCAAAACACCAAAGATGAACAAGGAAACATCTAAGAACTATTGTAAGGTCATAAACAAGTCCAATGGAGATCAAAAGCAACTTCTCTGAGCTTTCTGTAGAAGCACGGGAGAATGTACTGTATTATATGTTATATGGCATGGTATATTATTATTTCTCTATACTCTAGAGCCACAGAGCTTACTGCGGAGGTCTTTTCCCAACAGACATGCGCTCTTCAGCCTGCAAGAGGAGCTGGCTCTAAAAACTACTTTTCTTGGCCTCATTCTTGAGGGCAAGCCTAACAAACACAGACCGAGCACCAAACAGGGCTCGTGTCACTTCACTGAGCCTTAGAGAGCCGATAGTAATGCTCACAGGAAAACTGTGAGCTCCAAGTCCCTCCACCTTGTATCCCCACAGCAGCTGCAGAGACGTGCAAAACCAGCCCAATTGGAAGGTGAGGAAGAAACCACTCCAGAAATTATCACTGGCAACAGGGGCGTGAGAATTTGCAGTCCTCCTTTGCAGGCAGGCTTTACAGCTGCAACCTGTAGTTGCACATGTTGGTGCAGCACTGCTGAGGAAGAAGAGTTACACTGCCACCAAATGTGGGGGCACTTGCTGCAGAGTTTGGCTTTTTCATGTCAAAGGAACATGAGATTTTTACATCTCTTACTCATATGCTTAGTGTTTATAATTCCCCTTTCCCCACCTCTTCCTGTGCAAGGAGAATGATACGAAGCACCAGAGCACACCACTATTTTTAAGCAAGAATTGGATCATTATGTGGAGATTTCCAAAATTTTTCAACTTGTCAACTCCCACAAGTTTTCCAGTGGAACTGAGGATCCCTTTTAGTCAGCTCCATATGCCATTTCCACAAAGAATATATGAACTTGCTTTTTGTAGGCAGCTTTCACAGACCCATTCAAAGCAGTCTGTCAGCTGCAAGCCAGCCATCAGGTTGAATGTCAGCACAATAAAGAGCATTTAAATCTCACAACTAGTCCAGTTTCACATGCTGAATTGTTTCTACTCAATTATTTCAGCAGATTGTTACCAGCAGCTATAAAGTATATTACATATATGCATTTACAATTACAACTTTGGATTTTGCTTTACTTAAAATGGAACAAGATCAATAAAATAAGGAGTGAAGGGCTGAAAAGGAGACATTGTTATAATTTTTTGTATTTTGGGGAACTGGAAGATTGTACCAGTATGTGTCATCATTCATGCTTTTTCAAAGTCACACCTAAGAAGGCAATGTCATTGCTCCTTGCATGAGGACAGGTTGACTGTTTATTTCAGCTGTAGCTTCATGTGTTGGTGTTTTGGCTTTGTGTGGCAAGGTTTTGGTAGCTGGGGGGGGGTGGGGTGGTGTTACAGGGGTGGCTTCTGCAAGAAGCTGCTGGAAGCTTCCCCTGTGTCTGACAGAGCCAACACCAGCCAGCTCTAAGACAGACCCGCCGCTGGCCAAGGCCAAGCCCATCAGTGATGGTGGCAGCACCTCTGGGATAACGTATTTAAGAAGGGGAAAAAAGTTGCTGGGACAGACAGAAACAGCAGCTGGAGAGGAGTGAGAACATGTGAGAGAAACAACCCTGCAGGCCCCCAGGTCAGTGCAGAAGGAGGAGGAGGAGGTGCTCCAGGTGCTGGAGCAGAGATTCCCCTGCAGCCCGTGGGGAAGACCATGGTGAGGCAGGCTGTCCCCCTGCAGCCCAGGGAGGTCCACGGTGGAGCAGATCTCCACCTGCAGCCCGGGAGGACCCCACACCAGAGCAGGGGGATGCCCGAAGGAGGCTGTGACCCCGTGGGAAGCCCGTGCTGGAGCAGGCTCCTGGCAGGACCTGCGGATCTGTGGACAGAGGAGCCCACGGAGCAGGTTTTCTGGCAGGACTTGTGATCCCGTGGGGGACCCACGCTGGAGCAGTCTGTGCCTGAAGGACTGCAGCCCATGGAAGGGACTCACGCTGGAGCAGTTCGTGAAGAACTGCAGCCTGTGGGAAGGACCCGTGTTGGAGAAGTTTGTGAAGGACTGTCTCCCGTGGGAGGGACCCCACGCTGGAGCAAGGGAAGCGTGTGAGGAGTCCTGCCCCTGAGGAGGATGAAGCAGCAGAAATAACGTGTGACAAACTGACTGTAAACCCCATTCATCATCCCCCTGTGCTGCTGGAGGGGGGGTAGGTAGAGAATCCGGGAGTGAAGTTGTGCCTGGGAAGAAGGAAGGGGTGGAGGGAAGGTGTTCTGAGATTTGGGTTTATTTCTCATTACCCTACTCTGGTTGATTGATAATAAATTAATTTTCCCCAAGTTGAGCCTGTTTTGTCTGTGACAGTAATTGGCAAGTGATCTCCTGTCCTTATCTCAACCCATGAGCCCTTTGTTAAATTTTCTCTCCCCTGTCCAGCTGAGGAGGGGGGAGTGATAGAACGGCTTTGGTGGGCACCTGGTGCCAAGCCAGGGTCAACCCACCACAGGGGCACCTCAAAAATTTAACTTGTTGGCATTAAGCATTCAGTGGTTTTAAAACAGAACATACCAATGTGCAAACTAAAGACAGCAAGGTCAAAGCAGACTGCTCTCAATCAGCATACAAACCCAGCCCACCAGAAGATGAGCTGCTGTTGTGCTGAGGGTGGGAACAAAACATCACTGCCTCGGTGATATGCAATGCACTGGGAACATGCTGGACACTGGGGCAGCTACTGCCATGTGTACTTCAGATTTTATATTTATGGAACACAAAGCACTTGGTCAGGGAGGGGAAGTGTCTCATACAAAACCCTGAATACAGAAAAAAAACAACTATGAACTTTGTGTTATCAGCGATCTGCGCAGACTTTTGCAGCCCTATTTTCGTAATCGCCAAGCTGTAATTCATACTAATTAGTATTTGTGGAAGTGTTTTGTAGATGAAAGGCATTATGCAAACACTCAGAATTAGGAACTTAATTCTCATCACAAGCCTGACCTGCCATTCCCTGATGTTGATTAAAAAAGACCTCATGCTTAACATACTTCAGTTCTCTTCTTCCCCTCCTCCCACCCTCTGTACTCGAGGTTATCCATCATAGGACACAGAATTTCTTCTGCCATTGTACAAGTTATGCAAATGAATGATTGCTGCTAATGAAGAATCAGGAAATTCAAGACCCTCCTGGGCCTGTAAAAGCCAACCGAGGCCAGATAAGCCCTCTGGTGAGAGGCATCACCAGCACCTCCTCCCAGACACAAAACTAGTCTCCTTCTGCATCAAGACATGCAGCACACTCCTCAAAAATCAAAGCTCCAGGGCAGCTATCAGCCATATATTTGGTGATCCAGCAGTGTTTTGACAGGATGGTGTCTCAGAGCATAAAAAAAAGCCTTTTATATGTAGACAGAATTATCTGACTAACAGTACATGGAAACGCTTGTGAGAAATTAAACCATACACAACCTCTCTGGTAAAACAGCCCCAGGATGCTATCTGCTGCCATCCAAACTATTCCAGAGGGAGCCTTCTGTGCCACAAAAGTCTCAGCCTACGCTGCATACTATTATCCAGATCAAATGCTAAATGCTGCCTGCACAGGTAAATAACTAGGGATACAAGCAACCCCAGGCTTTTGAAGAGTCTGCAATCCACACAGTGTGATACGCAGATGCGTCAAAAAGATATTCCTAACATTGTCAGAGTTGCACCACAGGGGAAGCGTGAATGGTCTGAGGACAAGACCTGCTCTTCCCATGCTCCTATACATGTACCTTGCCACCCTGAGAAGACTAAGCTTTGCTTTTGCAGTCAACCGAATTGCTCTTCCCATGCCGTTCTTTGCAGGTTTTCTCTCAGTTTTGGGACTTGAATCAGCACAAAGGCTCCAAAAAGCACCAGAGCAGGTGCAGATCAGGGGCAGTACTGGGCAATGAGAGGCAGAGACCTACTGTCTTGATGCTACACGAACACCAAGCCCACCTGCTCCAGAAAGAAGCCTTCCACAGAGACCTCAATAGCCTCTGTCCAGAGCAGACTAAACTGCCAGCAGCACTCTGCCTGTTGAACAAGTGACTTATTCAGGCGTTGGACACAGTTGGTCTTCATACTGCCAAAGATGTTTACAGACCTTCTTCCTATAGATTTTCCACACAGAGCTATCCCAGCATGCACACCAACTGTATTTTGAACACAGAGTGCTCAGTTTACTCAGCAAACAACCTTAATACACTCTACGCCTTTGCCACATACAACTTTAAAAGCCTTCTTTCAAAAAGGAAAAGCAAAGCCCCAAATCCTAATGGTACAAAAACCCCCAAAGTATCTTCCAATTATCTAAACTGAAGAGTGGAATATATGAAAACAGATTTTGAAAGTTTGTACTGTTTGGTCTCCCCTCCTCTTCCTTGGGACTGATATCCTATTTTTCTTCTTTTTCCCTTTTTACAGGTACAACCCCCTTTGTATCCATCTCTCCACACAACCCCCTGCCTTAGTGGAAACTCAAGTTGTGATTAAATAGCAAAGTAAATCCCATTTAGGTCATCTTTCACCAGCCCCATATGCTACTGCTAAGTGACAAAGACTATCCAGTGCAGGTCCCCTGCTGGGTCCGTTACATCAGATGGCAAGGATGGGGACCAAACTGGAGCACGAGGACCAGCTTTGGTGGCAGCAAACTACGTCCTTTCTGGTCACCCAGGGAAGGGCAAGGGGGTCCCTGTTTCCTCCAGCCACCAAGTTACCCTTTTTCTCCATTGCACCACAGCTGGAAACCAGATTCTCCTTAAGCTCTCCTAAACTGACTAGACAAAAAAGAGAAAAAATACCTCATTTTTATATCAGGCTAATTTTATGCTGCATTAGCTCAGCTAAGCAGCTTGCAGAGGGGTCCAACAAGCGCACGTGGCCACACAAAGTGCACGCTGGGGACAGCAATGGATGGAAGAACAGGATGCTCCTTTTGGTGGCAGAGAGCTATTAAATCTGCTTACTGCAATTCTCTCTCAAAGCCAGTGCCTTAGGCAACAAGTTGTTCGCTTATTTGTGACTTATTTGTCAGTTATAGCAGCATTTTCCTAACTTGGGAATAAGTCTGTTTTCTCCACACTGATTCCTTTTTAGGAAAGCCGAGAAAGATCCTTCATTCATTTTCCCACTATACTTTCTACGTATTGTTAGAGCTCTGTTTTACTTTGGTATTTTAATCAAAGTCAACTGTATTTCATCATGCATGTTCCCTGCTTCACATGATTCCTCACTTGCCTAAAAACTTTTAGTGACTATTCAAGAATTAAGATGCAATTTTGCTATGAATGCTTGAGCCAAATTACTGCACAGCTACAGGGGGCCTCTTCTCTCCCAACTGACTCGTGAGTTGCTGAGGCTTTGTAAGATTTCCCTAATAGGCAACTCTTCTTCTTCCTTTCCTGTTTTAATGAATGGCAAAAGAGTTAACTTGGGGCCATTTAAAGCACCAACATTGGCAACTGTGCTGGAAGCCACTGAAATGACTGGGACAGCATCACAGAGCTATTGTTTCAGATGCTGCAAGTTTCCACTGAAATCACTTGAGTCATGCCTTTAATTCCCCCCTCCCCCCCCTTTCACACTACAAGACCCTTTCTTTAAATAAAAGCTGAATTCTCAGTGTAACTGGGGTATCCAATAATGTTTTCACTACTGCAATTTAAGAAATTGCACTCTATGCTTTTAAACTGAATACCCCAATATTAACAGCACATAAGTCAGCGATTCTTTAACACTACATCGAAATGTTTGCTTAACAAGAACTTTAAAAATAGAACAATGGAAAGGTTAGCAAAAAACAGCCTTGTACTCACAGAAAGATACTGTGTAAGCACAAGGTTGACATTACATTAGTCTTGTATTCAGACAAATCAATGCCACTTCCAATTCCTTTTAGCCCTATCTCTTGGTTAAATAAAGAAAACCCTAAACTGAAGGCTTCACTTATATAATTAGAAAAGACTTAATTCTGTACTAGTGTTACAGCTATAATAAATTGTGTTAGCGGGAAATAACTAAGCCAACTATCAAATAGTTTATGTTATTCACCTTGATATAAATTCCTCAGTTCAAGCAATTAACACACAGTTTTAAACTGTTTATTCATCATGCTTCTTTCAGAACCTGCAAACCCATTATGCAAAGGTTCTTCATGAATGTAAAGTAGAAGACAATCGAAACAATATTTAATATTGTTATTTATTTATAGTTACATTGCATTAAAAGATTTTTCACTTACCAGTCAGCTATACATCCTGTTATTAAGTGGCCGAAGATTAATCCTACCAGTAGGGAGAATTTAGCAATGTGGACTTTCCAGGCAGAATCACAGACAAGATCCCACTGGAAGAAAAAAAAAAGAAAAAGACAAATAAACTGAAATAAATTAGTTTCTCAGATGTGTTTAAACAGACTAATGTTGGCATAGAGCTTCTTCCAAATTTCAATCCTAGCATGAGTGCATGGAAATGGCAGAGGAAAGCTTTCCCCCTCAAGTCAAACTCCAGACCCCAATAAGCAAATTAACAACTCATTTACTTCAGTGAGTTTTATCAGACCCTTAATTATGAAGTGACAATATCCAACACTTAGGTGTCCCCCTCTCCAGGCCACCTGAGTTTAGACTAAGGAGCGTATCTCCATCAGACGTTGGCAGTACTGGTGTAGCTGAAGCGTCCCACTGCAGCAGCCCCAGACACCTACCACCAGAGCCCCATGAAGCCCTCCAGCAGCAAGCCCGACAATTTAAGAGCAAGTTCTCCAGCTGACCTCCTCAGGGCCGCTTGGAAATATGGGGAAAAGCAGCTGCTTTGCCACAGACCCCTGATGGCCGTTAGCTCTGGGCTCCCACGGACAAAGCATCAAGACACTTTTGCTTTCAGAAAAGCATCCCGATTCCCCAGGTGGTGGAAGGGGATGAAGGGTAACTAATGGCACGACTCACCAGGACAGGTCCTGGCACGGAGCCGGACGGGACAGCCGGAGATCCCAGCACAGCCGCATGACTCCTTGGGACAGCAGCCCCCCCAGCAACATTTCACAGCTCAAAGATCAGACAGGGGCTGAACCTCCACACTAAAGCTATCCCTGATACTGAAATTACCCTTTCTGTCCAAAGGAAGAGAAAAAGGACCATTTCAGGTGCCCCGTCATTAGGGTACTGCCTCATTCCCATGAGAAAGATGGGAACAACAAGGTTTCTGGTGAGGCTTCCCTAAACAGCGAGACGTTTTCCTCTGAGGCATTAGACTGAGGCTCAGGAGAATGGGGCTGTATTCCTGGCTTTAGACCAATATCCTCGTTGCCCTCAGACACGTAACTTAATCTCTCTTATGTGTAAAGTGTGGATAGTACTATTATACCCTTGAATAAATGTAGGAAGATACGTTTGTTTGTGAAGTGTTCAAATATTGATGGTAATGGGAGCCATACAAATTTCATGAAAAATAAGTACAGCTAACTTTGGAGAGTCAGGTACTCCAGAATTGAAACTTCGCAGAATGGCTGTTTGTGTGCAATGTAATAATAGCAGCGGCCTTCCTGACACCAGTACCTGAAGTTTCATGGCCAAAAACACAAAGTAAAAGTATGCCATTTATTTTTAAAAGTCAGATGCAACTCCAAAAGAAAGCTTCCCTCAAAAGAGTTCAGTTAGGTGGGCTGCACTTTTAAGCATTTCCATTACATATAGCCCTTCCACAAACACAGCTAGCTCCGACTCAGCCCTCTGGTTCAACGTCACAGGACACGTCCTCCCCACAACACACCACCTCACCAAGAAGTATAGCACTTTTGTGGCCAAAAAACCCCTGCCAGGTTTCAGGTTCAGGCTTTTTGTTTTAGTTAAATATATTGTTGAGTTCCTCACTGCACTTACTTGTAGAAGTTGGAACATACATGTCTGATCCTCCAACCTACAGACTGAAGGCACTAAGGAACCAAAAGCAAGTAGTATGAGCAAGTATTTTTTTCCACCAAATAGCTATGAATTATTTGCAGCAAACAGCTCAGCAAGGCAGTGAGAATTGCTCTCCAAAGATGTTGACTTTTTAGAACTATTTAGCAAGTAGGGGAAATGCAATTCCTAATATTTGCAAATATAGAACCAATCTCCAGTTAGCAAAGAAAAATATCTGCCCAGACAAGCTACAAACAAAACAAAATTTGGGAGATACATCTGAGCTCCAGGCAGGCTTTCAAATGCTCTGGGTTTACTTTCACAATCCAGAACGTGTATATGCTGCTTAAGACTTATAAATCATTCTTGTTTGTAGAGAACAAATTAAGGTTATTAAAAATAGTCATATTTATGCAAGAACACTTTTTTAAAGGCAATCTCTAAAAGTTGTTAATTTTTTATTTTCTTGCTGTCAGAGGAACAGTTATGTCACCCAAGTGCAAAAAGAAAAAGCAGATATCCTGGTGCCTTTTCATTTTCACAGCTTACTATTGCTAGCCAAAGACAGCCAGCCCTTGCATAAGCCGCAGGCAGAGAATGTGCAGTACCAGATTACACGTAGGTAAAGGTTCATGGCTGGAAGAGCCAAAATCTCATGAAGGGCTGTTGTGAAATTTCAGGCCAGGACCACAGATGTCAAACCACTTTGGCACACTGGTACACAGAGTAAGAGTTTAAAAGCAGAAGAAAAGTCAGTCAGCACATCTTTCAGTGGTGCTTAAAATGCACCCACCCCTTTTGATAACTTATCTGCAAGTCATCGTTTGCTTGTTTGTTTTTAAGGCTATTGCCCAAGTCCCCAGCTGTTCTGAAAATAAAAATACATATTTCCTTGTAAACCCTGCATCTGGCCCTTTCCTGTCCTCAGTTAAGCACTCGCTCTGCAGGCCAGTGTAAATCAGAGCTGATCACCCAAGCCCACAAGGACAGCCTAACGTGGATGCTGACAGACACAGGCAACCCCTGACCTTCCCCAAATCCCTCACTCTGCAAAACACGCCGAACTCGTAAATAGGGAAATGGTGAAATATTTCAATGGTTGCTTTAGCACAAACTTCCAGAGAATCTGCCACAACCCCAAATTACTCGCTCAATACTAGGAGCTCAGGCAGACCCCGGTTTCTCCGCTGGCAGCTGTCAAAACCAGAAAGAGGTCACCATGAAGCAGTTATCCCAAATAAATTTGGTAGGACAGTGGTGGGTGCCACCAGGGCATCCGACTCACAAAGAGGCAGAAGAATAAGGAGAGGGCACAAAAGAAAAATGGATGCTGCAGTCAAAAGCAGCCTCAGGTAAAGATGACATTAATAGGACAAAATACATATTTAATAGCTAGCATATCATCCCCACCCATCTTAACACCGCAGCAGAGCAAACCAGCGAGGCTTCGTCACGTGGAAAGCACAGGAATTTTGCCAGAGACGTGCGCTCTCCCTTCCCCTCTCCATGGAAAAGCCGAAGGCAGAGGACTGCAGCCTCAGCTTTGAAGAGCTAGAAATAAAGCAGGGACCATTATATAGCACCAGCGCTGCCTCTCCCTTACGTACACCTAGGGTCAGCAGCACTCATTCGACACGTGCCTACATGGCACGGCCGTGCCCGGAGCCGTGGCAGGTCCTGCTGTTAAGTGCCAGTAGTTGCATCCCGCAAACATGACACTCTGATTTGCTCCACAGAGAAAGGAGTGACAGGTTTCCACGTCCCTGCAGAACAAAATGCTGGGCTGGGCAGCGCTGATGACAGTTCAAGTGGCTCTCCAAGTAAATCTGCACTGGGAGATTGTTTTGGCTGGAAACTAGATGGTAATCCTCTACCACCTCTTACAAAAGGTAGATTAATCTGCTACAAGCAGGGAGACCATTAAATCCTGTAACTGCTCTGGCTGAATTCCCTGGTGTCCCACTCGGGAGTTAACAGCGCCCAGCCTGAAGGAAGGATGCTGCTAAATTTACAGTACTCCCTGGGATTTCTCTTTGCATCCCTGGGTTTTGTCTGTCTTTCTGTCCTCTGTCCATCCTCCTAATGCAAGAGATCTGATAAAGTGACTTGCTAAACCAATAGGACTGTATTGTTATGCTGAAACAAAAATAACTATATATAAAATATGCTGGTGGAAAGGGAACATTTAAAAAACAAAAGCTTTTTTTCATAGCAGTACAGCAACGTAGAGAATTTGCCACCTATGCAGACGTGCAATATATTGCAAGGGTTTTTTTCATGTTGTGACAGCAATTTTTTTTGTCAAAGCTTAAGGAGTCACACCTTCAGGATCCTAATGTTTAATTGATATCAGTGAGTCACCACCCAATGCTGTGAGTCACTATGTTTCACATCAAGATGGAGGACTATTTGAAACATGAGATGCTTGGGAAGACATCTGGCAAAAGGTAATCCACGCCAAAAGTAACCATCCTGTAACTTATTTACAAGGGGTGAAAATCTGGAGAGGGCTCACACAGTGAGTCAGTGTTTGCATTGAAGTTAAGTTATAAAAGTCAAAATGTAAAGTCTGCTGCATGTTTGTTACTACGAACACAAGCTGCCTCAGTGAAGGACTCCTTCCTCGAAAGCACTTGTCATCCAGAGGCCATGATGCCGTCTGTGGTGTCTAAACACACCGAATACCCACTGCAAAAGGTCATAATAAGATGCCTACCAAGGATTTGGTTTGTTCTACCTTCACCCTGATTGCACGGAAAAGCGCAAGGCAGACCCTTCTGTCCTAAAAAGGGTAGAAAGGCAGGAGGAGAGATGCTGTGGTCCGGCGTTTGCCTGGAGCCTGGCACAAAGAGCCCAGGAGAGGGGAGCTGGATGCGTGCACCCTCTCCCCACACTGTGGGCTCGCAGTCCATTTCCAACGACCGATGCCCAGATCGCTGCTGAAAGCAAGCAGACCCTTCCCCAGCCTGTAGGTACGTCGCAGCTCTGCTCCGACTACTCTCTGCATCGGTTTCAGCGCGAGGAGACCAGAGGGTCACCAGCTCCGCTGCCTTAAAAGACCCTAACCCAGGCACGAAGCTGCACCCTCGGTCCCTCCCCAGCCAGGCAGCCCCTGGCTGCTGTGCTGCCCTTTGCAGACTCTGTCCTGGGGCACGTAACATGCCCCACACACCATACGTGGCCTCTCCACTCCTAGAGAAAAGGTCCCACTTTGGAAGCCCCAGCCTCTACATACCACGTATGCCACAGCTTACCACGGCAGCCCTAAACCCCTCCTGGGGAAAAGCCACAAGATCGCCTGCACATTAGATGGCGATTTTAAGACCAGTAAATGAAATTAAGAATCTAGCATTTGCCACTGAAGTTCCTGTGTGTTGGGTCTCGTATTTCTTTGTTCCTCTCCTTCCCGCTTCATCTTTTTATAACCAAACCCTGCCAATTTTCCCTGCACAGCACTAGAATCCATCTTCTATATAAATACCTCGTCTAGTGAGAGTTTAAATTTATGATGCCTTCAGATGCTCTTTGAGTGTTTTTCAAAAAAAACCAAAAACCAACCACCAAAAAAAATCCCCACAAAGTTGTTTTTAAAAAGAATAAAATAATTTTCAAAAATACAATATATGTAACAAAAAGCAAAACAGTCCCTTTTCCTCGAGGAAATCTCCAAGTCAACAGACCAAGCACTAAAAACACCAACCAAACAAAAAACCCCACCAAACCCAAAACCCCAATAGAAATGCAAAAAAAGTCAGTACCTCTACCATAATATACCTACCACTAATGCCTTTTCCCAGTACTAAACTATCCGAGTAGTACTCATAGAGCCACAGGAGACCACTGTACCAAAATTTCCCTCCAGGCTGCTACAGGACAACACTTCTCCCCTCTGCTTCTCAACCCCTGGCCAAAGATGACACTCTGGCTGCACTTTTAATGTTAAAGAAAGTGTGCAAGTTCCAGAAAATGGTGTGATGCTCAACTCTATAGAAAATAACTGTGCAGTTAAAGCACAATAAAGAGGTAGCAGGAGAAGCCTCCCAGAGGGATGTGCCAGCCCAAGTGCAACACCTGAAGTTGGGGTGGTTTTACTGCCACAGGTGTCTCTATCTCCCTCTCAGCCATGGCAACAACAGAGCATTTAAACTATTTAACCTTCAAGGTTCAAAGTAAGGATGCCTCTCCTTTGAGTTCGCAGCTGGGCAAAGCACTCCCTGATCTGTATTTTAAGTGTTAATAAAGTGTTCTTGAGAACACCTGGCATTTTTTGGCCACAAGTACAACCAGCTGGGTGGAAGTATGAAGGTGACATTTCAAAATGGGGACATTAAGAAGAGTAAAAAAATAAACCAAATAATCCTGGAAGACTTGAGAAGAAGGTATAAAAATGAATTATTTCCTCTTTCTTTGACCAGCCACATTCAGAACCAAACATCTCCAAACTACATCTTTCCTTAACGCTTTTATCGGACACAACTGGATCTACATGGAAAGCAGAAGTGTCATTAAAAAAAAGAAAAAAAAACCCAAGAAAAACAACAAACCACCTATTGAGAAATTTTGTTGTTTATTTTCTTTGAACAGCCAAAGAAGCCTACACCACCTACAGTGGAATGCCTCAACCCACAACACAGTTAACACCTGGCTTTTAAGCTACTACCTCTCTGTATGATGCTAGACCTCCGAGTGCTGAGTACATCTAACTTTCTTCAGCTTTATCATAAGTGGATGCTTTTGCTGAAAATCTTCAACCAGCGCCTGAGTGTTTAGGACCTCTTAAAGATAAATCCTTCTAAAACAATTTTCTACTGAGCAAGTACACACTGATATTTTGAGAGGTTTATAACCATCCAAGTTTGCAAGAACTTCTACTCAGATAGCAAAAGAGATACTGTGGTACCAGAGTATCACTTTTTGCTCAACACCTGCCTCCTTCCCGTTCCTGACAAATCTGGGGTCCCTATTCCTGTACACTGGAGCTTGCTAACTCCGTATGTGTGAGGGTTTGTTTTGTTCAGCTTCCTATCCAATTCATTTTTCTTACAGTGGGAACAACATTTTCTGCACTTTTCCTTCTCAGGAACCATTAAACCATTTCTGGCCATGACAGACACCTGGCAGGGAAAGCTGTAGTCCAGGAAAATGAACGGTGAACACAAGGTCACGTACACAGAAATTGTCAGGTTGCTTTAACTACAGACATGACTGACTGCCTGGGCAACGTACCATTTGAAAAATAAAGCAAAGAAACTACTGCTGACTACTACCACAAAGCCAAAGGTTTCAGGGACATGGGGAGGGAGGGGAGTGGGGAGAGAGAAAGAGGAGAGGGCGCGTGAGCCAGAGGACACGTGCTCAGTCTTCCAAGAAAGATATAATTAGATCATGCAGCATTGTATGAAAGCAGTTTCATGTACCTATGAAGACAGTTTCTATCCTCACAAAACAGTACAGGACTGCACAACCATGGACTTCAGAAACCGTTAAGGAAATTTGTGAAGTTTAACATCATTAAAGTTGCCGAAATACGTCCTTCAAAGCTGCATTTTCTGACATGCATGACTTCCCTGTGAAATTTCCACATTAATTTCTGAAGTGCATATTTTTTTATGTCTGGTATTTCAGTCTTAAAAATAAAGCACACAGGCTCGGTGCCACACACCACTACGTGAACACCGACACATAAAATAGCACTTCCTCCTGGTTTGCAAACTTCAACTCCATCGTGAAGATGGGACACCTAAGGCACAGGCTGTGCCGAGCCGCTTGCCATCAGAGAGGCAGAGATACCCTGCCTCCTATATTAACCACCTCAGGGTAACTAGGCTGAACCCACTACACCCCAACAGGGTGATGCTGTCCCACTCGCACCCAGCATCTGCGTGGCCCCATTCCCCCCCTCCAGCAGCAGAAAGGCGATGCTGACAGCAGATGCATTACTGTAGCATCTCCTGCCTGCACCCACTGAAGCAGCGCCAGGCTGCCAGCCGAGCCGCACCGCACACATCTGCGTGCCCTGTGTCGTATCTAACGCCCTTCAGTCACGGCTCACCTGTAAGTGCCATCTCCCCAGCGTGGCGAGATGGGTCAAGCAACACCGCAACCACAAAACAAGCGCAAAACTTGAAATATGCAGAAGGACACAAATCAACTTTGTTTCAGAACCAGTAAATGAATCGGGAAAAGACTTTAAATTGAATGCTCTGCACTAAATTATTCCTTAGTCTATGCCATAAGCAAAAAAGACCCTCTGAGCTATCCAAGGAGCACATCAGCAGAGTCCCAAGATAACGAGATGCCACCTGAAACACCGCAAAACTGGAAAAGTTTCATCTACCCTTCAACTTCACACTTTAATCGGGAACAATTAGCTCTTCTGTTCCCAACCTTGCTCTCATCACAGATCTGTTTCTTTTCCCCACTGGGAGAGGGAAGAAGGAAGTTTGCTAAGTAAATAATCACCACTAATACGCTAACAATTAAAATACGATTTGTTAATCATATGACAGTCTTCTGAATACTCAAAATGATTAATTTTAGTAGCATCCATATACCACCCACTTCTCCATCACTACTACTTTTATTTTCAGTAGCAGGAGTTCCCTTTATTCTGAAACATTTTGATCTTCTCCAGCCTTCACCCTCCCCAGATTAGTCAACAAACTTGTTTCTCAGATGATGCGATCTGCTTTGCTTTTTCCAACTCCATAATGTCATCCAACATCAAAGAGTTGGGAGATACAAAATCTTGCTTGCAACTTTCATGAACACTATATTCATAATTTTCCAGAGAGCAGGATCAGGATATTTCCATCTTTCTTTTACATCTCTGTGCTGCAATTAAATAACTTTTCTACACATATTCCAACATCATTAGGAGCCACTGTCACAAAACTGACTTTAATTTTAAACCTATTCTTTGCTCTAAGACCTGTAGCTGTTTGCCTCCCTCCAGCTGCATGAAAAGACCAGGAGGAACAACGTCCATCACTAGGACTGACCGAGACACACACAGAAAAATGGTTTTTGAGTGCCATCCCTCAGTTTTCAGCAGACAACCACCTTTATTCTGGACAGGTACGTGCTTCTGGGACTTACTTCACAACCAAACTAAAAAGTTGAACTAGTTTTCAAATTTGTATTTAGAACAGGTCTAAGCACTGTAAATAGAAGCCATATGTAAAAAAAACCCCAACGTTTCAGTTAAATATTAACATTCACTATCATCTAATTATCGAAAACAAGTTAACACTTTGAGGACTAGTATTTTTCAGGCTGCCAAAACCACGCGTGCATAAAACATGCTGCATGTGTGCGGGCTTGAGAGGGCTGATGTGGCAAAACCTGATTTACTCTCTTATTGGGCCTTTTTAAAAATTGGGGGAAAAAAAACATGAAAATGTCAAGCATGTCATAAAACTCTGAAATGGAGAAGGGGGAAGGAGGAGACAAGAAGAAGCCATTCCTCGTGAGAAATACTTGCCGAAAGTCACTGTAGATAAAAAGATCAGATACCTTAATTCTGACATGCAATTATTGCTGCCATGACCCTGCTCTCTCATCATTTGAGGGCTACAGCTATTATAACTCAGGCAAGAAAAAAAGAAGAGGAAGAGGGTGGAAAAGAAGGTCTGGTATTAATTCAGACTGAAACAAATATTAAGGGGAAGGAAGAAAGGAGAAAAATATTTCACTTGTTTTACAAATCAAAATGTGAAACTGGTCTGTCAAGCTTGTATTGTTCAAGTAAAGAATGTTTTACACAGCCCTGGGAGACAGATCAGGGGAAAAGGTCTTGCAGTTTAATTTACATTCCCTATCCTTCATAATATTTGTAGGGTGGACATTGTGACATTGTCTACACATTCGTGGACTTTGGTCTGGAGGCCAGGAGGAGACTGGGCAGCTCCAGAGCGCTGCAGAGTAACAGGGAGACAGTACTTGAGTCAAAATGAATTCCTCCATAACTGTCTGGAGCCAAAAAACTTTTTCCAGGGAACCAGACCACTCTGCTCTGAAAACAGCGTGAAAGGGTAACTATAAATCACATGCTGCTGGACAAGGTGAACATACGGCTTCCCTGCATCTCACAAGTAGCGTTCCTGATTCTCCTGGCTTTGCTGCTTGTGGATCTAGATAGGTGTCCCAGAAACAAGTATCAGGGTATATTCACTTATTTAGTCTTTTGTTCTTGTGGTTCAAGTAGAACAACTGGCATTGGGGGCTCTCCCAAATTAAAAGACAGAAAAATCCTAACAAAGCCTTGTACTATACATTGAATTTTCCTCCTGGGGAGTAGCTAAAAAAAAAAAAGAACAACTGAAAAAAAAAAAGTCTTCACAGGAGCAAGTCCCACCCAGCCCATTACCCCCTGAGCACATCTGCCCCCCCCATCAGCTCGCAGGGCAGGCAGGAGTTTCTGCCCCGAATGCCGCGGTTGCACCAAACACAGGCGTGCACGGCAGCCAGCCACTGATCCATCCCCCCCCACGCAGGAATAGGCACAGACCTACTGCACATTCCCAGCAGGTATGACGTGGCCCAGATCGGTGGGAGCTACTCAACGCACACGTTAATCATTGCTGCCTGCCAGGTTTTACAGGCTGGTGGCACGGCAGGCTCCCCAGCACCCATACTGGGCATGGGCCAGCACGGCTCTGGTACGGCACTGAGCGGTTACCAGATGCTGACACTGGTTTTGCCTGGATACATCTGCAACGCATCCTGATGACAAGTTCTGGAAGGGGCTTGAACCTCTTTTCTCCCTCCTTCAGGTCCCTTCCTTCCCCTTTGACTTTAAAAGGGAACTTGGAATGCACACAAAGTCACCTGCTGTCAAAAGCCAACTGGAAAAGAATATAAAAATAAATTACATTATGAGAGCTAAGCATGCATTTCAGAGTTGAGGCAACCAGAGCCCAAGAGAAGCTGCTCTGAGGGAATTCAATGCACGAATTGACCACTCAGCACTGCTGCAAAGCTGCAGCATCTTCCTCTGACAGGGTTCTCTGATCTTCTACAGATAGTCTATAGCAAACCCCACTCCTTTCTTCTACAGTAAGATCTGAGCCTAATTAATTCCACAGTTAATTCATGGGTAACCCAGCACCAGCCAGGCTGTGCTGCAGAAGAGCAGGAGGAGGAATAAGTATGAAAGGGAGGGAGTGAGAGCAACTGTCCCGGGCAAGGATGCCAGGTAGCACGGAGGAGAAACCAGGCAGAAACAAATAGGCTGACAGGGAAAACAAAAGACAAGGTACACAAAAGCACTGGATCCCTTTCAGCATTTTCTAAATTTAGCAGCTCTCTAGAATTCATTTGGAAAGCTTTAATTTAGGACTTTGCACCATTAGTACGGCCAAAATTTTTTAAGTTTAGGAAAACCATAAGTTTCATACTATTCCAGATGTTATTTCATTAAAAAAATGACACACCTTCATGTTTGGCTGGCCTGTAATCCTCATCTCAACGTTACCATCAGAACTGGCTCCAAATTAGATGCCTTCCTAAGTGCTAGTTTCTCCTCTTTGACAAACGCTTTAAGAAAAAACATGAGGTCATCTTTTATAATCACAGTCTTGTAGCCAGAGTAAGGAGAGGTAAAACTGTTAGTCAACTTCAGAAACTTGGTTTTAAACTGCCTGAACAGCTGGTAAATATACACCATAGCCTGCAACTTCTGCCACAGCGTGGGCAGGGTCAATATATTTAAACTAAATGACCAAGATACAGGATGTATTAGGGAGCGGAAACAAAAACAAACAAAACCCCAACTATTTCAAACATCACGTCCATCCATAAAAAAAAAAAACAAAAAAGCAGTTTGACATAGACACAGAAAATGAGGAATATGAAAGGCTCAGTAGCAAGTCTTGGAAAGCTGAGAATGACTTTAAGACCTTTCAATAGAGAATTACCTTCCTAGAGGATCATTGTTAGTTCTACCAATGCTACAAACGATTTACGGTAGGCTGAAATCAGATTCCTGTATCTGAGACACTTTATCTTAAGGATGATAATAAATATTAACTCTTATGTACATTCTCTGTAGCGAAAAAAGAATCCATACCAGACAGAAAACCTAAGACTACCTGAGTTCTGATGTCAGTATTGGTCTTAACACAGTCTCTGTTTTCTAAGACCAATTGCCTCATACCCCCCCCCAAATAAATAAAACTAGTATCTAGGCTCACTAAACAAGTATTTGCAGTCTGGTGATATCAGACGTGGTTATCTCAAACATCAGGTAACTTGCTGTTTGCAGGCAGGCAGAGGACAGTCCTTCACCACCAGGAAACTGCAGGTACTGTTCCCGAAGCAGCCATCCCCTTCCTTCACGCCACTCAGCCAGAAACTCGCCCTGTTGTTTTAGGGTGTTGTTCACCAGCGCCCTGATAACCAGGAAACTCCATCACCACGTTCAGTGTGTCCGGGCAGGCCCCGGGGCAGCTCCAGCAGGACAGGCCACCAGCTCTCCCTGCTCCCTCTTTAACAAGCAGATTTCTCAAGTCTGCAAGCACTCAGACCAGCAACCGCTAACTCTTTATCAGCTAACTCGCAGAGGGAAGGGGAAAAAAAAAAAAAAGTTTGGGACCTCTCCCAAATCGTAGTGAAAGTTTGCTCTGGTCTGCCAGTATTTCTGGATACCTCTGACCACAGGGACTTGTTGACCCCTTCAGCACCTGTTAGGAGCGCAGAGTCATTTCAAAGCCTCGTCTGAAAGAAATTTAAAACAGTCTTTCTGTCCATTGCAAGTATCTGCCTTGCGGGTCCCTACGTCCCCTTCAATCTGTGCAAGGGAAGCACGGGCATGGGCGATACACTAGCTTCAATCCTGCCGCTTCTGACCCAACTACCGCACCGGGTTCAGTAACTTGAGGTTTTCACTGATTTGGGACTAGGTAGAAGCCAGTCAGCCAGGAACCAACACTGACAAGACAAATCCTGGCAGTTGCAGGAAAAAAGAGAAGCATCAGCATTTCTGAAGTCTCTTTGCAGAGACCAGCCAACTGAAGGATACGCAGAAATGAGTGAGATTCCAGGCACAAATAGGAGGAGGTAAGGATGGCACAGCTCTTGTTTTGGGAAGGACCTTGTCAGAGCGATCTCTTCAAATTAATTAACAACTATACGCTGAAAGTCCACTTGAAATGCATACCTATCCCCTACCCCAACAAATATCACCCCACAAGCAGTGCCAAATTTATCATCACTATTATCGCACACATTTGTTTGTTGTACCATTTCTGGCTACTTGCAGATACCTGCAATAATCCTATGAGACAACACCACGGTCTACGGCATGTGTCACTGCACAGAGCCATTTCACTTCATTAACCCAGCAGAAAATCCAGGAAAAATAAGATAATTTAAAAAATGTATTTAAAGAGAAAGTTTTCTACCAGATTAGCAAGCTGAGTCAGCTGAAGGTGTATCCAGAAAAGTGCCAGAACTACCATAAGAGCAAGGGAAAGAAAGCCTAGTAGGGCACAGACATCTCCTCTTGCAGGAGCAAAGAGCATCACATCACAGCCTGAACCGATCCAAGCTCACACCAAGACAGCACTGCCCAGCGCTCACTGCACAGCAGCACTGTGCCTGGACCATTTGGCTCTCCTTAGTTAAGCTCCGCTTTTTTTGGAGGGGACAATTTGCTAGAGGCTCAGCCAAATTGGCACGAGAAGGATCGAACCAGTGGCAAATAGGTAAAACGATGGCATGTTACTTGGAAAAGATGATGACTCAACCCAAATCAAGTGGGAAGTTGAGAGCCAAGAGAACAGCATTGCAGCAAAACAAGGCATCTGGAGCAGAAAAGCAGCCACAACAGGAATTCCCTTGTGACTAGACATGAAATATTATTACGTAATTGCTCTGGGTGATTAAAACGCAGCCTTCAATGAACCACTTCCCTCTACGCCACCCCCAAGAGGTGGAACGATCTGGAACACTGCGGGTGCACACAGAGGGATGCTGTGCCATCAACCGCTGCAATTTAATCAAGCCTCAATCCCTGCCCATTATCAGCTTTTGGTGTCCATTATACAAATTGGCATTCAGAACAACAAACAACCCCACCACATAATGCAATCGACCACAGCGGACAGGTCATCCCAGTAACGGAGGGAAAAAACCTATACCCATCAATCCTGTAACTAAGAGCTTCTGTGAAAACTTTGCTCCAAGGTTAGAGCCTGGCTTTGCAGATGGTCAGAAGATCCAGGCACTACAGAAGTTAACGAGAAGGTTAGAAAAGTCCCTGCTGAGTACACACTCCGACTTCCTGCTAGGCTTCACAGCTATGTATGTTTAGTTGTCACTACGTTGTTTATTGCATTAATGCTGATAATCTACCTGCAGCATCACTTTGCAAATGGGTAACATGAGACCTCGGGTTTCCCCAGAGCAAAAAAGGAGAGTATTTCTCAGCATCCTCCTTTGGACAGTGGCAAGATACATGGACCGTCTGAAAGACAGATTTTTTTTTTTTTTTACTAGCCTTTTGCCTGAAGGCTAGTTCAGGATACATCTCTCAAACAATACACATGCACTCTGTTTATAGCAGCGTGATAATGGTGATGTTGTGATAAAGAATAGATGAAAATCCTCAAAGAAGCATTTAGCAGTGAAAAAGTCTTACAAGTGAATTTGTCCTGAAGGAAGATATTTATGTACAAAGCAAGTTGAAGTCCAAGATTTATGTACCAGGTCAGGACATTAGCTCAGCTGGGTGATTTAATACGGCCACTGGAATCCCTGGGGTTAAATTATGCATCTGACCTCTTTGCTATATGTATTTCAACAGTGTTAAATAATAAGCAGTACGTCCTTTATTACCATTTCCAGTTCTAATGACTGGCAGCACTATAAAAAGCACCGTTCCCAATGACTCAGTCAAGGAGTTCAGGATAATGGCAGCGCCTAGTGTGGCAACGCCACTCTTCAAGGAAGGTGCCAGGCCACCCCTGGCTCCAGCAAAGACTCCAAGGGAAGCGGGGCCGGACACGGCAAGATCTCCACTCCATCAATCCCAAGCATGACACAGACTGGGAGAAAACGGGCACCGGGGAAGGGAGACCTGAGAAAGCCGGGACAGAGAGACAACGTCTGATGAAAGGTACTGTTAGGAGAGAGACTACGGAGACAGTGAAACTTAACACAGTTTAAGGACAGATATCTGCTCCTGGGGAACGGGGGACAGCAGCATCTCACATGCACATACATCAACAAAATGCAGAACAAGAAATATGCTCCATGCTAAATAACCACAAATGTTTCGTCATTTCTGAAGACAAAGCAATGATGGAGCATCCAGCAGCTATTAGCTTGGACCGTTGAAGATGAGAACAAGGGGATTTACTGGCCAAACAAAAGTGCATTTTTTATTAATATACTTTTGGCTCTCTTTATGACATTTCAATATAACCCCTGGCTACTACACAGATGAGCGTATATTAGACTAAGATTTAATAAGACTCTGTTTAGAAAGATGAGAACATTGCATAATACATTACAGAAACAAATGTATTTTTGAGGGGAGTTAAGGGAGATCTGAACATCCAGTCTTCTGAATTCATCCAGGGCAGCTCTTTCTCACAAAGGTCGGTGGGACGCACATAAGAGGAGTCAGCAGTTAGGAGAACTGCTCCCACAGTATCAGAGCTCCTGGGGGGTCATAAGAAAGGAAGTCCAAATTAAGCTACACTGATGTTCTGCCTGGGTTTTTCCTCTCTTTGTTCATTAGGATAAAAACAGACAGCACACCCACCCAGGAAATCCCCCAAACAAAAGCACAAACTAAGGAGGAATCCTGACCCCAAGAAAACACCCTAATTATAATTACATGAGATTACAAATCAAAGCGTAAAAGCTGCCAAGTTTTTGGAAGCAAGCATACAACAAAAATAAAAACTCCACACTGGAGAAACCCATAGTCTCAAAAGATGATTATTATTCTTTCTAATAGAAAACAAGACAGCAGGGACCACAGATGTTTATTTATCCCTTAAAATTGATCTGCCCTTTACCACAAGTTCTTCCAAAGAACGCTTTTTTTATTATTTTTAAAGAAGCATGCAAGATAGCAAACTAACTCTCCCTCGACCTTTTGTGGCCAGCTTGATGATGACCTTCAAAAGGTTCAAACATTTAAAAAAAATTTTTTTTTTTACAGTTCACCCTAAAAAGAAATATTTCAAGATCTTCCCCCCCCCACTTAAGCATCAGTGTTAAACCCAAAACATATGAATAGCTCAGTCTCTGGTTATAAACAGAAGAAAATCTGCCTCTCTTAAATGTCAAATTTCATTACGCACTTCTACATCACAAGCCATTCAAGTCCACCATGTGCCTGTGTTTTTCTCATGAAAGAAAGGTAGCTGGGTTACTTTTTTTTTTTTTTAATCCATTCTGGGTTCAAGGTTTTGAGGGATTTGCTTTACCTGCTTTTTCCCTGTTGCACACGCCTTCAAGGGACACAAAGAAAACCTGAAATTATTTTCAATGATTACATACGAACGCGTGCCAGCTGACCAAAGCATAATCATGCCGGTCGTCTGATTATTGCCGCATTTCTTTCTCCCAACTAGATAAGCACTGTTAATCCAAAACACTGCCCTCAGGCAGGAAGTAATTTTTGCTGATCTTGGGGGGGGAGGGGGTGGGGTGTCCTGAGATTAAGGAACTACTTTCCTGGTGTAACAGTTTCATTTTACTTTTCCAAGAGCTCCAGTTGCCTGTTAATACCAACGAGGCCCATCCACAGCCGGCAGGACTTTTGCAGGGCCGGTACTATAAAAAAGCAAAAGCTTTCAGGTGAAAAGGCAAGGCGTTTTTTTGCACACACTGCTCAGCAAATATGAAGCAAGAGCAGAAAGCGGTGCAGCCCTCCTCACTAGAAATTTTCCACCTTAGCCATTCCATTAGGAAACACAAAACAGCAGCACGTACTTTCTGCCTCTGGAGTACAACTTGTGTGAGACGTTTCTTCTTCTGTTGCTCTACCGAAACAGTTATCAAGGGAATAAGTACAAAGCAAGAAGAATTCAGCAGAACTTTTGTCTCGTTTTCCTCCCAACAGCGACCACCTCATCAGCTTCCCCAGAAATCAACCCGGTTTTTGGTTTGTACGGCCGCTTTAGCATACTTGCACAAAGATGAGCGATATCGCGACCAGAGCCTTCTCCACGACCCTTTCCCCGCGCTAGCTGGTGACGCTCGCCTGCAGCGTCTTCCCCACCTGCGTCCCGAGACGGCAGGACAACTGCCATTCCTGGGATCCCAAAGAGCCGCCAAGGATCCCATTTCAGGAGATAACTTTGCGGCTCAGTGCCGCAACCGGCACCCAGGTGCAAACCCGCAGGACGGACACCCAGGGAGGGAAAGGATTACGGGGGCGCGGGACTTACTCCTGGTGGGAAGGTAACTCGCGGGGCACCTGAGCGACCCAGGCAGGGACAGACCCGCGTGTCCAGCTGCTCCCCTTGCCTTGGGGAGAGCGGGTGCCGAGCGGGGCCGGGGTTGGGCCGAGGGGGTCCGCGAGGGCTGGACGGGGCGCGGGGTGCCGAGGGAAGGCGCCTTTCTCACCTTGCTCACGACGTTTTGGACGAGGCCGGCTCTGATGCGGTAGTGCCACTCGTGGCAGTCGCACTCGCTGGCGTTGCCCCCCGCGGGGGTGGGCAGCCCCGGCGGGGGGAAGATGCTGCCGTTGCCGCTGTGGTTGGCGTGGCTCGGCGCCAGGGACCCGCTCCAGTTGCCCTGCCCGTCCGCCTCCCGGCACCAGAAGTCGGGCTGGTCCAGGAGGAAGGAGTCCGAGAACTTGCTGAAGCCGATGAAGAGGGCCGGCACCCAGGTGAGCAGCACCAGGGTCCGCTGGTACCCGCCGCCCAGCCCCCCGAGGAAGGGCAGGACCGAGCCGTCGTAGTCGAGGAGCAGCGGGCTGCAGGCGGCGGGCGGCGGCGGCACCGGCACCGCCTGGATCTCGGCCCCGGCGACGTTGGCG
>NW_010972809.1:8233789-8234456 GCF_000737465.1 Haliaeetus leucocephalus | reverse complement strand
GCTTCGCGGCGCCGGTCTATCGCCATCCGGCCCGCCCGGGGGGGGGCTCACATAAGGGGGGGCTGGGGCAGCCCCGGCTCCCTCGCGAGTCCTTCCCTTCCTCTCCTCCACACACACCTTGCGACGTAATATACCGCACACACGCTCCCGGCCGGAGCCGGCAGGAGACGGATGGGGGAGGCGAGGAAGGAGAGGGGCGAAGAAAGGGGGAGGCACCGAGCGAGCCCCCCCCGCTCGCTCCCTTCCTCACCCGCACCCTGCGGCCACGAACCGCTGCAGCTGCCGGCGGTGCCCCCCCTCCCCTCGCCTGTGCGTCAAGCTGCACTCATCCCAGCTCTCCCTTCCCCCCGCCGAGAGGCACCGCCGAAAAGAAAAAGAAGGATCCAGCCGGATCCGAGCATGCAATGGGCCAAAGGAGAGGGAGGGAGAAGAAGGGGGGAGGAAGAGAAGAAGGGGAAAAAAAAAAAAAAACCACCCTGCGAACCAAACCCTGCAACAACAAACCAAGCAAAACCGGTGCAGCAAGGCTCTAGGAACACGCCTCCTCTCCCGGTTTTGGTGAGGAGGAGGAGGAGGGAGGAGAGGGAAGGCAAAGGAAGGAGGAGAACAAAATAACAGCTCCCGACGCGGCTTCCCCGCTTCCCGCACGGCTAAGGGTCCCCGCCCG